>NC_051176.1:72325877-72625877 GCF_013339695.2 Rhipicephalus sanguineus | reverse complement strand
AAATTAGATAGCCAGCACTGCAACCACAAATGACGTTGCACCAACATTACGCCACAAAAGGGTCTTTTTCCAAAGCAGTTTGAACACCTGGCCTGGCTCTGTGGTAGAGTACCTGACTGCCACGGAGAACGCTTGTGTTCAATTCCTGCTGGGATCCTGATTTTTATAGTTTGTATTCGTCGGGTCAACGCTGCCGATGTCGGTTTTCCTTTACACTCTCGCATTTAAATGATCAAAGTCCGTTCTCGCCATTCCTGGGCACATACAAACTGTCAGTACCTGTGGCGCATACCCGCATACCACGGCCCGTGGTGTACGGGTGCAAAGGGTTTGACGACGTACTCGACAGGATTTTCACGTTAATCATGCCATGGCCACACAGACATATTCGTCAAACCTCCATGCCAGTTTTGGTCTATAACACATTAAGGAGGCGATCATGAGAGCACCCAGACGGATAGATAGATAGATAGATAGATAGATAGATAGATAGATAGATAGATAGATAGATAGATAGATAGATAGATAGATAGATAGATAGATAGATAGATAGATAGATAGATAGATAGATAGATAGATAGATAGATAGATAGATAGATAGATAGATAGATACGCTCAAAGTGTCTGTTTGGCTACGAAATGCTTCGAATTTAAAAATTTCTTCGCGAGAGGAGATTCGAACCCTCCTACACACCATCCGAAGGAGAGCATCTTAACCACTCGGATATCCAGGCACTTTCTTTTTCTTTCACGGTATCTTGTTACCAATGTGCGTAATGTACATACGTAGCGAAAAATACTCAAGGCCGCCTACAAGTGTACAGTCAGAGTTACACAGAAAGAAGTTTCAAATAACGCTGTGTTCTAAAAGGGTATGAGAGCAGTGCATTTCATGAACAGTAGATACCATTGCGGCTGGAACTGTAACTACTAATAAAAGTATTTTACCTCTAGAGTCATTTGAAACGCAACCGTGATGATACCATTCGTTCCGCATGCCTGCATAGCATGCCACTTTTCCATGAACTGTGCTTACCCATTAGTGTGTGAATATCAACCGGCATAGAATTGCTTTCAGGTGGCACGAGATAACGTATGCTATCATAATTTAGATCAAATATTTTTAAACAGCCCTTGTAGGACACCTCGAAAGAGGATGACATCATGGCAGCTGATGAAACAATGTTCTTTAGTTTCTGGAACATCACAGAGGCGAAAATTAATTGAAGATAAAAAGATGCCTTTGCTGCTTAACCAGGCCTTTATGGGTAGTGTTGTTTGTGCACTTCCTAAAAAAATGCCTTGGATATTGGTGAAACAGGCATTTTCCTCACAGGCACAAGCACGCGATGTCCAGGCAGTCCGTTATATAGTGAGCGGTAGAATGGTGTAGGAAATAACGCATCATTATATAGTTCTGTCCTTGAGCTAAAGAATAAATAGTCATTAGAGAGTCCGACTGTGAAAAACGCACTTCACGCATGAATTCTCGCAAATAGGGGGCGAGCCACCATTAGTAGACACCACTAGACTTGGTAAAACACCGGCGAGATTCACTTTCAAGAATGTTCGCAGCAGCGGATGCGCACAGTCCGGAAAATTGTAAAAAACGCCAGGCCTGCGCGGAAACCGCAGCACAGTCACAGCGAAAGCTGGAAGAGCGGCATTTTCAGAGCCCGTTACAAACTCTTTTAATACAAGCAGATTAGCAACGTACCCACTACGCCACAAATTGTAATTTTTGTGAAGTTGGGAAGCACTCACCACGACATTTTTCGTCATTCAGTGGTGAAGCCTGGTACGATCTGTAAGGCATTTTGTGCAGTTTATTGATGCGACGGTTGATGACGATGAATAATTATGGCTGAGCCCTTTGTAATCGGTTGGAAGCTTTGAACGGCCCACCAGTTACGTAATTGGCATTGTGTCACTCCCGGTCGTTATTTAACTCTCCCACCACGATTTATAACACACGTTAGGGTGAGAAAGAGAGAGATAGTGAATTAACTTTATTGAGACCCTAAGGAAATGGATCATGGGAGCCTTATGGTCTTCCTTGGCAACCAACAGAAGTGCACTTGCGAGGAAACCACTACGCTATAAATCATCATAATTTTTGAAGTACGGAAGCAGCCATTCAATTTTTCGTCTTTCTGCGGAGAACCGTGGTGCCCGCTAAGCATCTGTAAGGTATTATGTGCACTTTGTTGATGCTGTGGCTAATGACGATGATGAATTATGGCAGAGCCTTTTGTAATGGGTTGGAAGCATTCAGCAACTCACTCGTTGAGCAATTCGCATTGTGTGACGCCTGGTTACACAAGTTGCGTTGTGTGACACCTAGTTGTTATTTTCCTCTTCTACCACACTACATTACATATGTTAATGTGGTTCCTTCCCGACATGAAGCCTGTATAGGGTCTTTTTGCAAAGCATTTTCAAGCACCGGTATGGCTCTGAGGTAGAATGCTAGGCTCCCACGCAGAAGGCCCAGGCACAACCTCGTTCCATCCTGGATAATTTTTCTTATTTCGTTTTTTTTCTTATTTCGCGCGATAGTGGTTACGGACACCCGCGGCGGCGGATAACTACGGCCCTAAAAACGGCCCTTGTTGTGATCTCATAACAGCTTTCGCTGTAAAAAACGAGACTGCACTTGTCTGACAAAGAAGTGCACCAAGCGAAGAACACCTACACAAGCTGGTATAAAAACCTTGTCACCCCTCATTGGCTCATAGCTTGATGTCCAAATAAAGCGAGGAAATATTCCGCGAAATTACTTAATATGAAATCTGGAACAATGGAGTATTTGCAGTAGGTAGAACATTTTTGTCGCCAGGAATAGATTTCATACTTTAGCTCTGCCAAAGATTGAGAGGCTATATGGAATAAACGTCTGGGTATAACGCTTTAAGCTGGGCGCACGTACTTTCCAGTAATGAGCGCTTGACTTATATGCATCCCATGGGAACGCCAAGGTACTTCGGTGGCGCACAGGACCATGCAGTGCCCTCTAAATGCGTTGGTTTATACTTCCCTGGGCCAAACCAGAGTCTCAAACTTTTAGCAAATTTCATTCCTGCACCAGAAATGGTTCCGAATTGCCCAATTATGGAGACCACTCTCTTAAGTGCGAATCATTTCTTAGCGAACTTCTGCGACTTTGAGCGTACAGTCTTTGAACGTACGCCTACGACTCTGAGCTCTCCAGGCCGTTTTTTGAGCTCTCCAAGCAGGTTTACATGCCATGGTCTTGGGGCTCTTGCGGCCGTTTCGTTAATTTGATATATACCAAAATTGGCATGGCGTGACAATAGTGTAAGACGTACAAATGTGACAGGTCCTAATGTGCAAATCATGACTGAGACATTTCTGTATGACGATCATAACTGACACATAGTAACACGAAAATCGTGACATGCATGTCATGTACGACATGATTTACATATGGCGCTCATGATGCACTCGCAGCAGTATCGCTGGCTTTATATACATCAAAATTGGTATTGCGCGACGAGACTGTATGATGAACGTAAATGAGAGGTGGAAACAGGAAAATCATGAAATCCAAACCATGTACGGAAATTTTAATCATCTGGTGTTCTTCAATGCCCACCTAAATCTAAGCACACCGGACTCAAGCATTTCGCCTCCATCGAAATGCTGCCGCTGCGGCCAGGATTCGATCCCATGATCTTCGGGTCAGCAGTGGAGCACCATAACAACTAGACCCCCGATACGGGTTAGAGACAATCACGTTTCACTGCTAAGTGCAATGACAAGTGTTGAGTTGAATGTCAACCAAGAACGCATTTCGACGGCGCGATAGTGAAAACTGACCACGTACTTAGTGTTAGGCAAAAATTCCCAGGTGCTCAATATTAACATGGAATCCTCTACTACGGCATTCCGCATTGTCTTATCGTGGTTATGACGCCTCAGGCCCTCCAATGTAGGCGGTTTCACCAGCACTTGCCATTCTCTACCAGCATTGTCCGTTCACCGGAAATGCACTCTATAATACTTCCTGTTTGCCTAGTTTAAGCGTGGCTTTAGCCTGTGTTGCTCGTCGCGGATGCTTGTATTTCGATGCTTTCTGTGGATATAATTATTCGGATGAATTGCTCGCGATTCGGGCACTGCTGTGTGGTGCCAGGATGAAGTCCGCGACACAGAACTAATTTGCTATCGCAAGTGAAAACGTTCTGTGTACCGACAGATGAAGGCAGAAAGAGCACCTGCGCTGCAGCGAATAGGCGAGAAAACTGGATTCCCACCAAGAGCGCATACATTTGTTTTGACCAATTCATCAAAGGCAAGTAAAGATCAACGCATAATCTCATGGCAAAGAGGCGATTCTCGGGCGTTAGTCGAAGGTCCCCTATTACTAGCAACACGTCGGACGCTGTCGTACTCCACCTGTGACGCTAAATGCGCTGACGACTTAAGTGGAAAGCAAACCGTCTAAACTGTCTAACGCCGGAAATCCATCGTAAAAACTGTGTTTTTTGTAGATGGAGCCTTATCAGGTATGTGTACTGTTCGAAGCAATACTCGGGACACGAAAGCAGCCGCCCTCGACATGAATTGCCGCACAGTATGCGTTTCGGTGCCCACGTTTTGTTGTGAATTGCAGTGACGCCGTAGCATTTGCTTTTTATGAGTGCGACGTCTGCGAGTGGGTGCTCATCGGTTCGATGAAATGACTCATCGCCTGTCGCTTGTCGCCAATGGGCATTGTCGCACCCTAGCTAACTTATCTTTCTACGTGAGCGTGAACTGTAGATGCAGTTGGGTTAACTTGAAAGTTTGATTAATGAATAGTACATTCGTGAGTAAAACATGGTAGTTCGCGTGACTCAGCCGCAAGCGACGTCATCGCATAATGAGTACGTTTTATATTATCTGATTCACACCGAATACTTTGGATCGCGATCGATTCCGATCTGCGTCGATGTCTATCGAAAATAGCCGGTGTTTTTATTTATTTATTTATTTATTTATTTAGTACATACTGCAGTCCGTAGACCAAGAAGGAAGGGCGAAAAAAATCGAACAAATTATACAGCAAGTTAGAATACACAATACTACTGAAAAACAAGTCTTACTAACTAGGATGCTTAGTTATACATCTCTAGAAGAAAAGTGAACAAACTTCTAGAAACAGTTTGAAGCACAAAAAAGTAAAGCTACACAGCTGAAGTAATAGGATGAGATAATGTATCATTGCAATATCAACCGCGTAGATTACACAAAAAGATGCATGTATTTTTCAAAGTCGGGAATGCCACGTTCAGGAAAAACATTTGAAGGCAGTGTACTCCATTCACTAATGGTTCTCGGAAAGAAGGTGCGTTTGAAAAGGTTAGTACGTGCAAAGTATGGCGTCAGATAATGATTGTGAGCGTGTCTGGTTTTCCTAGAAGAAGAGGGAGAGATGTATTTACTGGGATCGATATTAAACTGCCGATTACGAAGCAGGAAAAGAACGGTGTGACAAAGGCGCAGTAATAAGCATTTTATCGTGATGTGTACCTAGACCACTGGTTCTGAAACTGGAATCCGCGGAGCCGTCTCAGGGGTTCCGCGACGCCATCACCCATGAAAAAATTTTTTTGGAGGGGAGTTTTGAGCGATTACTAGTTCCAGGTCCTGCTCCAGGACCTGCAACAACATTTTCTACAAGAATATCAGCTGCAATAGCACTGTATTTCCTTCGCCTATTCTGTTTTCCTTATAATAAAGTAGCGAGCGCGTCTCGCTACTATAAACGTAATATACTTGATGTTTCCGATTTTCCTGATAATTTAGTATATTATGCCCGTATGACTTACTAGCGCGAAATCACCAGATGTTTTCAATAATATCTCGGTTTTAACGTCCCAAAACCGCGCTATGACTGTGAGGGACGCCGTAGTAGAGGGCTCCGGAAAATTCGACCACCTGGGATTGTTTAACGTGGACCTAAATCTAGGTATATGGGCCTCAAACATTTTCGCCTCCATCGAAAATGCAGCCACCACGGTTGGGATTCGATCCCGTGACCTTCGGGTCAACAGTCAAGCGCCATAGCCACTAGACCACCGTGGCGGGGTTTTGAAATAATAAAATTTTTGAAGAGAGCTAGAATCGCCAAGCGTCTTCGGGGGGCGACGGCCATTTTCGCGTTTTCGTCAATTCGCGGCCACGTTTTCTTCAATTCGCGACCATACCATTTGCCCACGCAAGCTAAATATTACAAATATCTTTCTTGGTAGGACAAATAGAAGTAAGTAGATAACAGCACGTACGACGTTCTAGAATTCTTACCAATTTATGTATTTTCAAAAAGTTCTCGAAAGACGCTGCATTTCTGAAACTTGGTCGAATTCAGGATGCCGTTCCGGCTTCTGTGAACACCTTAGATATAGGTGAATATTAAACCATTGCAGTTGTATTGCTCTAGTAATTTTTGAAGTGCTGAATCTTCTTGCTCGAAACATAAAAAAGAGAAACTGCTGTTTCATCAAAAAACTATATGAAAAGACCATCTCAATCTCCTTCAAAATCGTTAAAATTGCTCTCAAAGGACTGAAGAATGATAATATAAACAAACATGTTGCATCATTGTTATTAGACAGCACGGTATATATATATATATATATATATATATATATATATATATATATGGTAGAAAAAGAGGTCGACATACGTGCGAAACACAAGTGTTGCTAACGTTTCGGCAGGAGGGCCTGCCTTCGTCACTTTCACGAAGGCAGGCCCTCCTGCCGAAACGTTAGTCAAACGTGTGTTTCGCATGTTTGTCGACCTCTTTTTCTACCGCATTTTCCACCGGATCCATTGAATTGCACCGCACCATATATATATATATATATATATATATATATATATATATATATATATATATATATATATATATATATATATATATATATATGTTTTATCGTCTAACAACTTTGCTTGCAGAAAACTCTTAGTCCTATGAGTACTTAACAAAAACTCTACGATCATTGCAATGTTCGGAAATTATAGCCAGCACACCAGTACAACACTGCTAGTGGCCATGCACTTTTAAATGCGAAGCATTTCTTAGCGACCTTCGGCGACTTTAAGCGTATCTATCTATCTATCTGTCTATCTATCTAGCCGCCTACAACTTTGTGCTCTCCTGGTCGCTTCGTTAATCGAATGTACACCAAAATTGGTATGGCGTAACATGACTGTATGACGAACATCAATGACAAGTCATAACATGAAAATCATGACACGCATGTCATGTACAGCATGATTTACATGCCACGCTCATGGTGCACTGGCGGCAGTTTCGCTAGCTTGATATACACCAAAATTGGTATCTTGCGACGTGACTGTGTAACGAACATAACTAACACCACTTACCATGAAAATCCTGACACGCATGTCATGTACAGCATGACATACATGCCACGCTCATGGGGCGCTGGCGGCCGTTTCGCTAGCTTGATCTACCCCGAAATTGGTATTGCGCCACGTGACTGTGTGACGAACATAAGTAAAGGAGTTAACATGAAAACCATGACACGCATTTCCTCAATGACATACAAGACGATGTATGCAGCTCTTTGGTGGCTGCTTCGCATTACATCGATTCCCACAATGCGTTAGATCGCCGGCTTTTTTATACGACGGAACATGCATGACATTTTGTACTGCAGCCCCTATTATACACTCTTACCATGAAGGCAGCAAAAACTGCCATTTCTGTGGCCTTCATGATATGTAATGTTTGGGCTGGGTTTTCGGCCCTTATTCAGCTCCTGCTAGATCAAATATTAGGGAGAAAACGGCGTTGTCTTCTTGTGAATTTCACGATGAAATTCACTTACACCTCAATTCAGATAGATAGATAGATAGATAGATAGATAGATAGATAGATAGATAGATAGATAGATAGATAGATAGATAGATAGATAGATAGATAGATAGATAGATAGATAGATAGATAGATAGATAGATAGATAGATAGATAGATAGATAGATAGATAGATAGATAGATAGATTCCTGTGAGGTTGTATAGAAAAATTTCTGGACTAGCTCAGTTTGGAAGAAAGTGCGTTAGAAAAAAATTTGCAGTGGCTTAGCTCGGCTATGCCAGGATATACGTAGCGTTAGCAAAGGTTCAGCTGATTATTCTTAGCTTTCCAGATTGTCTAGGATTATTAGCCTTCTTCTGTTCATTCTTCGTACGCTGAACCGCAAATTGCCAGGCAACTACTTCGGGATCCGGTGAGATAAGCTTCTCGGCTCTTGTGCACCGTCGAGCAGCATTTGCGCTCTCCTTCTCTATGGCGTTACCCATCTGCAAACGTCAGTCAAGGCTCTGTTATACTCCGACGTCCGACGCGAGCGCGCGCGAGGACGTTGCGTTTCGTCAAGCCGAGCCGGCGACGCTACGCCAGGCGCAAATCGGTCTCCGCTACAGTCGAGCCGGCTCCAACGCGCCGGTGCGATCGCATCTAAAGGAGCGCATGCGCAGTGAAGCGAAGAACGTCCGCGCCACCTGTCAGGAACCGACGAAACAGCCCTCGAAGCAGGTTCCTGTACGTGCGAGTCTGGCGCGTCTGGCGCGAAATGCAGCAGGATCTATTCGGCGCCGAGCGACGCCCGAGCGCGTCAGCAGCCGTCGGCCGCGTCGGCGGTCAGCGGACGCCGGACTATAGAGGGCTGTTTTTTTGCTGACGTAACGTCGCCGTGACGCGCGCGCTCGCTCGTCGACGTTACGCTGGAGTATATCAGAGCCTTCAGAGGCGCTATCAAGCGGCCCCAGCGCAGTGTCAGACGGCGACTGCACAGCGCAGGCGAATAGCTGGGCGCGCGCCGGCGCCACTGTGTCTATGGCTACGACGTCACTCCTCTCGAATGCGGCGCAGACCAGCAGCGGCGAGCAGCGCCCGGCGGTGGCGGAGTCAGCGCAAGGGTCGGTTTCTTCGTATACCTCCCATAGGACGCGAAATTCAAACGCTCCGCCGACGTAAGCGCCGACAGCGCCGAGAGCGCTATTGAGTTACGCCCCTTGCAGAAGGCCGCCAAGCTCAAAGGGCAATGACGTAGCGATTACGTTGCTTACGTCGTCAGGGCAACAGTAACAACAGCCGCTCGCCTCCACCCCTCTTCCTCCCTCTCCGCGCGCCGTTTTCTTTTTTTTTTTTTTGTGCGCTTGCTTTTTCTCCTCTCCCATGCCGCGCACCGTTTTTTATTTTGTATGCTTGCTTTTTCTCCTCTCCTATGCCCCGCGCCGGGATTTTTTTTTTTTTTGTTCGCGTGCGCTCGCTCGCGTGCTGTGCTTGGCCGCGCATTCGTGTTTGCCCGCAGCCAGCATGTGCTAGAGCATAAAGGATGAATCCACCTACAACATTTCTGTTACCTCTTTTTATTGTTCTGTTTCCGAAACTCAAGATTTGCATGTAATGGGGCGCGATACAAGTTCAGGAGAACAGAAGGGAAGAATTCACAGAGTGTGCATGACTAAACACAAAAGTTCATTGTAAAATTTAGAAATTAAAAAATCGAACACATTGAAAAGTGTAGGCCCTTTGACGTACACACATATAAGAAACACGATTTTCATTTGGTGCAATACCGAGCAAAGTGCAGAGGAGCCTCTGATGAGAGGTAATCATGTAGTTTAAAGAAATGTAAGTGCATGACAAAAACATAACGAAGCGCAAAATATGTAATTATGAAATAATACTGCAATGATTTACTTATTAACCGTTGAAATGATACGAAACACAAAACAACCACTTACATATTTGCGCAGATTTTGCACAAATATACATGAAACGCTGGACACCTTCAACAGATAAACAAAATGAAAAAGATAAGATTTAGCACAGTAAGTAGTACATTGCGCTAAAAAGAGCAAGACACAATATATGGTACTTCAACACTACTTGAAAGTAAGTTGGTGGCAACGGGATGCAGGCCATGGTCAGTTTATGCAGCAGCACATGACATTCGAAGAAAAGCGTATTACTCAACGACCAGGTGAAATAAGCTTATACGCAGCTTATACAATGCCTAGCTGAATATAACGCCACTGAAGGGAGGACGTCATGTCGGGTACACTGAGCACTTCATTGTGATAAACACAAACAGTAAAATTCTGCATATAGGACATGTCTCATGGCTACACATGAATCCGTAGAGCGGTTTTTCCATAGGTAATAACAGAGACAATACATAAACACGCAAACTACTTCTTCAGCCGTAAGTACATAGCATATTCACGCACCGAGAAGAAGCACTGGGGGCAGGATAGAAAGCTGGTCCACTTGAGTTGCAGATCGAGACTTCGCAGAGAGCTGAGTCTACAGCTGTTAACCCCTCCTTGGGCAAACGCAGCTGTTAACCCCTCCTTCGGGCAAACGCATCAGTTCTCGCCTTCTCGAATACTCCGAAAACGTTTCCGTCCTGAAATAAAGCAATTGAAAACTATTAATTCCAACGATAAAAATTACGCAGTCGCATGAGGCAAACGTAGTTTCGTCGTCTCGGCTCAGTGCAAGCTGCGATACATTAGGCAGTTTTAGAATAGCGTACGCTATGTTAGCATTTGCGGCTCGCTATTTCCGTCACTACGGGAGCCCGCAAGCGGTTAGCGTACGACGCATGCACAGTTGCGCGAAAAGCCAACGCAAAGCTTTTCGTACGCTATTCTAAAACTGCATATTGAGTCTCAGAAACGCGTATTTAAACGATGGCGAGTGATAAACAGGCAAAAACAGCAAAACGCACTTCCATCACGCAGTTCTGTCATAGACGCAAAAGTTAAACTATGAGTCTCAAGTGCTTTAATTATATTGCTTCTAGGAACAGCGATATTAACTGCAACATCGTGCTCTTCACGATTCAGCCACATTTAAAAAAACAATAACTGTGTTGTCTAACTGCAACTCGTATATGTGTGGCTGCGAACGCAAGCCACATGCTCACCTTTAGTTTTTCGGAACCTCGAAGAATCTTGCGGAACTCGGCCGGTCTTGAAGTATCCGTGCACCGTTGCATGATGTACGAATGGTGCGTGCCGTTAACCACCACGGCGGCAAGAGCGCACAACACGCAAACACCACAAAAACTCCACACGCCGGCCAAAGCTCGCTTCATGTAACGGAACATCACGAAACTTCATGTCAAGGACAGCGACGAGGACGGGCTCCTGTATGGCGGCGACGGAGCACGGCTGACGTAACGACCACTCCGATAAGTCTCAAGAGCGAACAATGACCCGCCAACCACAACGGGAGACTTGCAGGTGTCCGCCAAGCATAGCATGCCTGCACGGCCAGCCTGGTGCCCGCTCTCAACACTCGCTTCGTGCTACAACGGAACTTTCGAGGAATTCAAAACTAGCGTCGCGGCGCGCGCGCGGCCTCCGCGGCCGGCGCGGGGCGCACGGCTTTGTCGGCACGGGCGACAGGCTGTCATTGGCTGCTTTAATTTTGAATCTCCATGAACACTAGCGCCAATTTCGCCTTCAGTTACTGCCCCTTTTAAAAGGCCGCCGAACTAGCAAATTATTCAAGATGGTGTCGGTGACGTCATCATGACGTAATTCTTTGGGACGCCGGAGCGGCAGTGTTTCCGGGTATTGGTCAGCGCGCGCCGGCGCCAGCGTGTCTGCCGCGCCTATGACGCCACTCCTCCCGAACGCGCAGACCAGCAGCGGCGAGCCGCGCGCGGCGGTGTCGGAGAGCGCGTGAGATGCCAGCTCCGATGACGCAGCTGTGTGACATTACTGATCCTCGCGCATGCGCAGCATGGCTCATGACCCTCCACGCGAAATCGGCTCCGGCTAGGCAAGTGTTGCTAACGCTACAAAACCGTCTGTATAAAGCTAGCGTCGCACCAAACTAATACGGAACTTGGAAAGTGTGAGGAGAACTTCTTCTTGGCCTAGTTGGTATTGCTTATTTACTGTATGACATTCTGCCGGTAATTATAGCCGCCCATGTTGTCGTGTTCGTGTCTTTCTTGTGTGTGTTGTTTTCACTACCGGCAAAATTTCATACAGTTGGAAAGTGTGTCCTAAGTTCGTTACAAAACTTTAGAGAACGCTTTTCTAATGTTCGCGCTCAACTTCGTTTGGCGTTGCTGTTTCAGGTAAGGAAATACACCGAAAAAATGCAGCAGATATCGCGCATTGTGGGAATGGATATCACGCGAAGCAGTCACCGAGTAACAGAATGTGCCGGGTTTTTCGCTTTCAGCCGAGGATTACTAGGTGTACTGACGTCTTCGTGTAAATGGAGCTGTTGTGCGTCTACCGTAGTTTTGTCAGGCACTTGGCTACACTGGCGTGTAAAGGATAGGTCAGTGTCCGAAGTAACGTCGGCACTCATGTTAGAGGCTCCCGCAACGAGGCTCCCGCTACGGTGCTATGATGTGGATATCATAACTAGAGGTCGTCGGCGTAAACGAGCAACGCGTTGTTATAGCTTGCTGAGAGCACATATCTAGTGTTTATTAGATTGTTATAAAAACGGATAGCCGACACTGCAACCACAATTGGCGTTGTCCAGATGTGAAAATAGTATAGGTTCTTTTTCCCAAGCAGTTTCACGCACATGCGCGCGGCCACACTGTAGAATACTTCACTGCCATGCAGAATGCCTGGGTTCGACTCCGCCGCGAGCCTTGATTTTATTCTTTGCATCTATCGGGCTTTTCCCCCCATCGACAACGCCGTCAACGCCGTCAACGCCGGCAACGCATTCTCTGCGTCTCAGGCTCCTTCATTATGATTTCCAAGTTCTGGGTTGATATTGACGATGAATCACCTGTAGCGCACACCTGCATACCATGGACAGCGGTATGTGGATATGTGCCACGCGTCCCTTGCGAAAGAGTTTCGCGACGTACGCGACAGGGAAGGGGAACCAAAGTTCTAGCAAGACACAAGGAATGTACTATACGTGAGATTGTTGAAGCGTATTTTATCTTCAAAACCGGAGATAGTTGTGTTGCCAGGCCATCTGTGGCGTTGCACGAGGCGGAGATTGCGTATCTCGATGCGCACTTGTAACTGTCTGTTGTTTAAACTTGCACACGTGGTTTATTTGCTCTTCATATTCTGTGTTTTTTCAATAAACTTTCAGTTGTTAGTATGCGCTTGTGTCGTCCGTTTCTCCCTTTGTCCACGTTTTTCGCGCATTTTTTACAGAAGGGAAGTCAAGTTATTCACGAAATGGCCTGCGAATCGTGCGTCATACACTTATGTCTTCCTATGCCAAGTTTGGTATATACGAAGTTAAGGAGACGACCATGAGAGCGCTCAGACGTAGGCGGCTAGATAAATACATCCCCAGTAGATAAACCCTAAGGAACGAAGGTTGGCTCACGGGCAAAAATAAAGCACCTGTTGTGCTATGGGAAAGCCGAACGTGCGCTGCGACTAAGAAAATACCAGGCAAGGCCCGTAGTAGACGTATTTCATGATAACTGATCATACGCGTTATTATGCATCGGGTTTTTGTTCGTAATCGCCTGATCATTACTAGTGAGTATTACTGAGAGCTGTTTTGTGCATCTTGAGAAGAAACAGGGGAGGGAGAACATACGGCTGGCCAAAACAGCCTGATACTACGGGCGCGCGATGAGCCGGACACTGACCGACGACAATGCCCGCTGTCACATAGCACAGCACACATATGTGTTTCCTACAGGAGACAACGTGGTTTACCTTCAAAATTCACCGCATGGTCGGGCAATTCGTCTCTTGACTCACTTTGGTATCCCCCAAAAACAAAGAACAAGCTCAAAGATCGCCATTTTGATCAGCGTTGCTTAAATCAGGGTCCAATCACCGGTGTTGCTCAGCTCGCAGGGAAAGTAAGCTGTAAGACGACGTTCGAAAAGCGGTAGCGCTGCGTGTATAAGAAAGAGCACTATGATAAAGGCGACAGTCAGTGATAGCTGATAAAAGGGTTATTTTTTTTAAATAAAACCCATCCAGTCTCAAACTTTGTGCTTCTCTAAGTACTTTTGTTCTGGCAGATACACATTTTCTGCTTAATGCGAATATTTTTGCAGCGGTTGTGAACAGTCCTCAACATATCGTGGCTGCTTACCATCGAATGCTCATCGCGCCGTATTCATAGCGCTTCAGTGGAATGAAAGCTAAGTAAGACGTCTTTTCATATGCTATTTTAACTCTAAGAACTGAAACAGAAAGCTTCCATGAACTGAGAATTCGGTCATAGTAAAAAAAGAAGAGACGACCAAAGTTGATTAGGAGTCCCACGTTACGGAATGTCTAGCTCTTACTGCGTCATTTCGGTTGTTTACCCACCCAGCTTGGATTTGCATGTTCACTATCAATGGCGTTTAATGAAAAGCATGTCCACGATTGCCACACTCTCGAGTTAAATTCGGTTATTGCGCCGCAAATCAAACTACGGTTAACCTCAACGCCGGGCTTTTATCTTGTTCGTGTAACACGAATTACAAACAACAAATTGCGGGAGGAAGAAAGGGAGAGAAAGAAATATGAGTGAGAGATACGGTGTTCGGCTGGTCTGCTCAAAATGCAGCATGAACTCGTCTCCGGACAGCGCGACGAAACCTTTGAGTTCGAGCTCGTTAAATAAGCAATAAAATTGGAGGTGACACCACTACGAATAGGTTTCGCACTCCAAGACGCCATCCCGGAGCCCCATCACTTCATTTCTTTGGACATAAATTATTAAATGTTATCGAGCTGCGGCAATCCCGGTCAGGAGCTCACCGTTTGTGTAAAGGCGTCTAAAAATTCCTTGTACGAACCTTCTACAGACTTTCCAATAGTGTAGAGCTTGGTGAAACCCGGGTAGCGTTGACTGGTCTCGTTCAGGAAGGCAGTCATCTCGTCGTGGTTGTAGTAGCTGAGTGCCTTGGTGTTGCCAACATTCGATGGAAATGTGGCTTGACAACGGTGAACGAGGTACACACCCACTAGCAGCAGCCATAGTTCGAGCAGGATACACGACTTCATTGCAGTATTGATGTATCTCCTGGAGCGCTGTAATAAAATTAACAAATTAGTTATACAAAATAGGATCAATACGAGCGCGCTTCCGTATGTCACGAATATGCCTATACACCTCAGTAGCTGTAGGTAACCGCTTCTTCGTAAAGTTATGTATTCATTCACATTTATGGCACGAAAGAAGAGACACTGGTGTCCTCTGCAACGGAAAACTGGTCAAAGAAAACAGCCTCAATCTTTTAGTACAAAGTTTATGAATCGAATACGAATCGTATTTCAGTCAATAATAAAACAGTGACTGTTCGAGCTCACAAACAACTCTTTTCAATTTTGCGACTTTCAAATCTCGCATGCACAGTTACAGATAGATAGATAGATAGATAGATAGATAGATAGATAGATAGATAGATAGATAGATAGATAGATAGATAGATAGATAGATAGATAGATAGATAGATAGATAGATAGATAGATAGATAGATAGATAGATAGATAGATAGATAGATTGGTATTTAGGATTGCAAGTGTTCCTGTAACTACGTGCACTTGTTAATGTGCCCTAAGCTATCATATATGCTACCATTGTGTGTTTGCTTGGGTTCAACGAACATTGCAAAATGCTTCGTTCGTGCTGCACTACTGGAAATGCCGTATGTCGGCACATAGAGAGTTTTATATCTGTACCAACCATTATGTAGTGAACACAACAAACAAAAACATGTAATGCAATGTGGTATGCTTTGAAGAATGAATATTAACATATACATCGAACGAAAATATGCAGCACAGTGGCTCTGGAAATCATACTATAAAGAAAATTCCATTTAAAAGATGCTTTCTTTGTGTAAGACGTATTTTATTTGTCTAGCGTGTGTATTCCTTTTGCCAACATTCTGCTGGGCTTACAGCCCCAGACCAGCCGCTCGTGTGCGCTTACAGCCACATTGCAACAATTTCAGGCGTGCCATGGAGATTGGGTGTACAAAAGTCATTGGTCGCATCCCGCTGATGAAAGAAATGGGAAGATACCCTCCTTTGTTTGTTGCGACTTCGAGCATACTGGCCGGTCCTTGTTTTACAATATTTTTGCTCCGGGATTAAATATAAACACAGATATGTACTTCCACATGCTTCTTCAATCTTACAAAAACCAGTAAGAATCACATATTATTGATACCATCATTCATTGTCAAAAAAACATAGCTGTTGTTTCTTGCTTTATGAACCATTGCACCAGGATTGTAATTTCAGGGAGAAATGGATACAGAACTGCTCCATTCACGCCATGAAAGGAAGACTTTCTTAAGGCAAACAGGTTAGGCTTGCTGGCACATTATAGGGTCCACTGGCTGATACAGCACAGACATGTATCATGTTCATTTAGAGACCAATCTTAAACCGAGCAATTCTGTGTTTTGTTCTTGAACGCGCACGTCGAAGTCTTCATGCTGTCTTTATGCGTTGGTAATATCAATAATCGGGACTGCAGAAACAGATAGAACATGCTGGAGACGTCATTTCTGACGAGCCTATGCCCCACTGTCAGAAATACGCCAAACATCGACTGTCCCTAGTTTCTGCATATCTTCTCTCGGATTCTGATGACGACACACTAGAAGCGGCATCCGAACCCCGTAGCACGCTATTGTCGGCACCTAACAACTGCTACTTGCTCGGCGACAGCCTCGATGAACGACGATGGCGAAGGGGCGCAATAAATCACGTGCGGCTGAAGCGTACCGCTATCACCTTTCCCGGCGCATCCAAATAGTGCGCAGATGCACATATGAGTATACTTTCGCTGCATTCATTCAGCCTTCTGTGACAACAGAGAAGTTGCGTTGCTGGTGGACGCGCTGTGAATGGAGAAGTGTCCGAGTGTCGTGTGGGGTGTCGTGACAAATTCGACATGGACGGAGCGGCCTATGACGACACGGACAGAGACATGCAGCAGCGGCCCGCGACACTGGGCCAGCAGAGAAAAGCAAATCCACGCAAAATTTTCTTTGGCAGTTTTCTAAGTTATTCGGAAGCGTAGAGGTTTATTGTAGGTGACAGCCTCTCTTAGAACACAGTTTTGGGCGGAATCGGCATAACGTCTTTCTAGCGTTCGTCGGCGTCTGGAACGGCGACATCGCAGGCGAATCCTGCGACAATTGAAACGCGTGTGTGACATGAAATTTTTGCGATGTAGAAAGTTTACTCATGTTCACAGTCCCCCATGTCGGCTTGACTTGATGCGGTAGAGAGGGCTTTTATTAGATGCTAAGGATCTTATAGCGGAGTTCAAACCGGTGGTGGCGGTGGTGGTGAGCGGCGTGACCACTCTTACTGCGCATGCGCATACCCTCTCCACACACCTCCTCTCCACGCCCCCCCACCACTCCTCATCTCCACGCCCGCCCTTTCATTTCCCCCTCTCCACTCACCCTCTCCCCTTTCCCTCTACCTCTCTCCACTCTTCCTCTGAAACGCGGGCTAGACATGCCGAAATTCTCTCCTGCGCAACGTCGCGATGAGCGCCAGCGCGGCCCCTTCCCCTCTCTCTCCTCTCCTACGCTGTCCCCCTCTCGCGCGCCTGTCCACCGCGTTCCCCGCTCGCCCTGTGAGAATTAACGGCCAGGCTAGAGGGAAGACAAGACGCGCGTAGCGTTCCCCTTCGCGTTCCACGACGCGAGGTCGGTAGCATGCCCAACGAACGCCAACGGAACGCGACCGTGCAAGTGCTCCGGCTTCGCATCGCCTCATGGTCCCCTTTAGCGGGAAATGGTTTAATTTTTCCACTACCACGAAATTCAACGTGGATTTCGGAGAAGGGTTGTTTTGCATTCGTTCTGCGTGGCGAGCGCGACGTATTCATAAGGTTGAAATATATTCAGATTACTGAACCGTGGAGCACCACTAACCGCTCCACTTGTGAATAACATTTTACCTGAAGCTGTTTACCAACTGCCATATTTGTTTCTGGTTAATCACGATGTATGATTCCGTGTACGTAGAATCTGTATATCGCCATTAGCAAACACGTTTTTTTCTTTAACGTGTACACCTGCATTTTACTAGTAAAGATATGGCTCAATGAAAAAGCAATATATGTGCCCTGGACTGTAGATTACAAACTTTTCAATCCGCCCAAAATAATAGAACATTGTTTGATTCGTTGTCGTAATGCATTTCATTTCTGGGACATTCCAAAGAGAAGAATCAGAAAAGAGCTTCCTGTCAGACCTCATATTAGGTTCCTCCCTTTCAAAAACAGAGCACCACCAACAATACACCATATGATTTCTTTATGCTATTGCGACTTTATTCGCTTTGGAAAAATCGCATGATTGACAGACACGCCAGGTCACCGCGATCCTCGAGGTCTGTTTTCCGAAAAGAAGCTGCTCAAGTGCACAGTGATGTTGAGACTTCAGACCCCGTTCCGGAGCGGCTTGCGATTCTTGATGCTTCTGTATGTTTGCCTCACTTTTGAAATGCCTTCTTCTGTTTGAAGCAATCTGTGTTTTGTGGATCTTAGTGCAATTTTAATGTGATGAATTATGTTGTGCATAGTTAGCAAACATTACTGCAATATTTCCATGCATCAAAGACCAGAAAATTGGGTGTGTGGCCCAGAGACTGAAACACTTCCTTTTGGAGCTTGAGGGCCCGGGTTCGAACTCAGCACCGGCAGGAAAACTCATTTTGTTTTATACCTTATTTCAAAATTTTGATATCGTGTTACGTGACCAAGGGACAGATGGACGGACAGTTTTCTCGTTGAGTCGGCAGAGAAACGCTTAGGCATTGAAACCTGACTGTATGTGGTTTGATCCACACGACTGTATGGGGTTCGCACTGTTTCTCGTTTTCTATGAGCATGTACAAACCGACCAATATTAGCACTCCAGTACTCAAGCATTGAAACGTTACATCATTCCTTTTTATTACCACAACTGCAATGAGCGCCTACACCTGATAACCGCGTCATATCGCGGTTATCATCGGCCTTACCTTGAACCTAAGTGCCGAGTTGGACTTTGATGGCAAGATTAGCCACAGAGTACTCATGCGTTCGACGTCGTCTCCTATTTACAAAAGATATGCCTCTTGTTTCTTCCGTACAGTGGTTGGTATTGGATCTCTGTTGTGAAATATTAATTTCTCTGAGGAGTAGAGACTCGCACCAGCATTGCTTGTATGGGGAAATTAGCCAAATAAGAGCCATTCGCTCTTATTTGGCTAATTTTCTGGCTCTACGTTCCTCTGTGCGTTTATAGCTTTCGCGGACTTGCATTCTCAGCGAAAAACGCCGGGCCGCACCGTCAAGGAATGGATATAGCTGCAATGACTACGAGCAACTGCACGACCCTACTTTTAAAACGGACGAGAAAAGTGAGATATAGGCGATACTTGCCATTTGAACACTTTTGATATCAAGACACATGACCGTATGTACGCGTGTGACATAAACCATCACTACGTCCCGCGAGTCACTGTATAGCGCGTACCTGCGTGCACAAAAATATTACGCAATGCATGTTGAAAACATCATAAACATTCACAACGTAACGTGTATTGGTATAAGGCGCTCTTGCGCCATCAAAAATCGAATTAACTGAATAACTAATGCTATATTGCCCCATGACACTACGGTGCATTGTTTCACAGGCTGCCTGCCAAAATATACGGGGGCATTATACGCAATCACCTTTTGCACTCCCGCCGCACTCTGCACCGAACTCAACTGCGGTGATAGCGGACTAGTGCGATGTCTCCACGTTTAATCGTATTGAGGCAGTCAAAGTATCAGGCTACAAAAAGAACGCGAAGCGCACGTTCTGCCGTTCCAAAGAACTGTCAATTTGCCAAGTTTCGCCTTTGCCCTGTGCCGTGTCTCCAGGCATGGCAGGCCAGGGCTGTTGCTTCACGCCGTCTGCTACTCGCCTTTTCGGTCGGTTTCAAGATTGCGATAGCAGCAACACGTGTTGTACCCCAAGAAACCTCTGGTAACTGCAATTATCACTGTCTAACGCCGAAGCAGAGAGAGTTGCGCCGAAGTTGCGCCAGAGTAAGGAAAGACACTTTTTCCGCGTTCAGGTAAAACGAAGGCGGCTAAAGTTAAGGACTAACTCTTATAATGCTGTGTGTAGAGCTTAGAAGAATATTTATTCAAAATATTTTGCCAGACACAGGAAGAAAAATGTTGAAAATGTGCGGGCTACTCGCTAGGGCTTTTGATCCCCGCCAAATACTACTAGGCTACGCCGGCGCACAAAACCGGAAGCCTTCCTGCACCTGTGTTTATAAAGAGCGAAAAGGTCTATATAGATGCCATGGTGGCGCTCTCCGACGTCGCGGGGTGCTTTGATGTCGTCGTGTTCTGGTCTATGGCATGGCCTCTATGGGGAGGCGTGTCTTGTTTTCAGCTATCTTTTTTTTTTCATGAGCGCTTGAAAACTAGTTGAACAACGTAGCATGCTTTAGCATACTGTTCAATAACAATTCATAGATGTTTCCCAATGTTGTGTGCATAAGCTAGTGAATGATCTATTAGCCTCAAATTTTCCCTACGCCTCAATGAGTGGAAATCCTTACTCCTTCGAAAGAGAAATTTTGATGATCTCTTGTCGAAAGTCGGGAAGCAAGTGAGCGCCATCGAATGAACTGCCCAGAGCCAGCTGCAAAAGTTAAACGCACATATTCTTTCTTTTGTTCCCTTTACGACCTTCTATGAAAGTCAGTTTTAATTTTGAACCCACCATCAACACCCGTCTCCTAGGCGAAACGGCAGTCGATTGAAACTATGCAACGCATCTACCGAGATGCGAGAGACTTTGCTTGATGTTTCTGTTTGATTCTCTCCTCGCTATCTCAGAGATTACGTTCGGAATATAAGCTGTTTGTTTAGGTCTTACAGTGATTACGATGGTGACTTGCGTAACCAGCAGTGGGAGTTACACAGCTCTTGAATCATTGCTTGGACTGTGGCTTCACGGAAACATGTCTGTGTGTCTGCGCTACCAGAACGCGCCTTATTAGTACTACTATATTTGGCACTGCGCTCGATATTGGACGCCTTGTATTGGTTAATATCTGGGGTTTTATCTCCCAAAACCACGATATGATTAAGAGAGACGCCGTAGTGGAGGGCTCCGGAAATTTCGACCATCTGGTGTTCTTAATCTAACTACGCGGGCCTCTAGCATTTCGCCTCCATCTAAATGCGATCACCGCGGCCGGGATCGAACCCGCAACCTTCGGGTCAGCAGCCGAGCACGGTAACCGCTATACCACCGCGGCGGACATATTGAAACGCCTTGAGCAGACACCGCATATGAATAACTAGAAAGGGCAAAGAAGAATTGCCCTAAACATTTCGGCCAACAAGAAGAGCCCTAAATGAAAACCAAGAAGAGCAAGTTCCACGTTGTCTTGTTCATTTACAGAGATTCCTATTGAGCACATCCCGTGGCTCTTTGCCATCATCTCCTTCGGACGTCTCTCCATTGAATTCTTTGTTGAAAATTTTTTTTTGAAATCTCAGTATTGGACCTTCGAGAGCACCGTTTCTTAGCTCGCAACCTGCGACATTTCTTTTCAAGCTCCCGCTTCATGTGTGTATAGCTAGCCATAAAGATGTTTAACTTTCACAAGAACCCATTGCCTTTTACAAGAGTTCGATTCTGCTCCGTTGTCCTTCCAAATCGAATATGCAAATGCTCCAAAGTTTCTTTCTTGGCCCTTATTTTCTTGCTCAAATCATCTTAAGATTCGACCTAAAAATATCAATTAACTTTTGCGGTACATATATCAGATCTGCACCCACCCCCCAACTTAATTATTGCAAAAGTACAGCAATACTGGTTAAATGACGCCTGATGGCAAGAGCAAGGCTAGCAAGACCAAGAACCGCAAAGCGAAAGCACAGCTTTAGAAGTAACCAACCTGCCAAGTGAATAGGGAAAGTCCTTGAAGACCGTCCAGCCGTGTGCGTAGGTGTGTCCTTCCGAAATGGCGCCCGCTGCTGAACGCTGTCGCTAATATACGGCTAGTCTGCCGTCTCCGCTCTCCGCCGCGGCCTCTCGGGGATGCCTGCGGCGGTGGCGCTGCGCGCAATCGGAGTTCCTTGAGCAGACGCCCCGCCCGCGACTCTCGCTTACGGGTGGGCTGGCGGAGCCGTTTACAACACCGCTCTCGCGTTTGCTTACCTTTTCACATCGAAGACCTGCGGTGTTTGCTTTTATTAGAGAATGTGACATTGAGTACAAAGCAGTAAGGAATGCATTAGCGCTAGTTAATGTTGCAGAAGAGCACGAAGTCTGGCGTCACACAAGTTTCCCAGTGATGACCACCATCCCTTACATCCGTCAAGCTTATCACTTCACGAGACAGAATTGAAAGCATCAGAATTTTTAATCTTTATTGGTTCCTGGACGTGGGTTTCGTCAGCGTCATTTAATTGCGTCTTCTCAACTTTAGCTGCTTCATTCTTTGCCGCTTTACTTCTCTTTCGCTGTTCAGTGATTTCGTGAAGAAGCGGAATCTAAGTAAAATGTAGAACTTCATGAGGCTTTTCGTGATGAAATTTGAATGTTGTTCACAACCCAGATGAGGCAAATCTGTTTTTTTCAAGAAAGCGCTGAAATCCACAATGCTCTTTTCATGCAGCTTACATCACGCTGAAATAAGTGGTAGAACTATTTTCAAGTTTTGCAATAGCTGCTTTGAGAGGTCCGGAGGGGTATATCAGGCCTCCGTTATCAAAGTGCGCCGTGAATAGGGAGGCCTGATCACTCCCCGTAGCTGTGTTTCTGTCTGATGTGAGACATGTTGCGCAAGTCTCGCACTGTGTCTTCTTTAGTGTCTTACGCGCCACATAATCAGTAATGTAGTAAGTCAGCATATCGTGGCTTTTTTTCCCCACGTATGCACTGTGGTCTGTGCCTGACGCTAGCGCAGTCTCCGCGCCACTGAAGTCTCCACCATCAATGAGGCTGTCAACGACGTCAATTGTGGCAGGCGTGCGTGATTTGTCATTCCCAGATAAAAGAGAGCTGATTACTTGCGGCGAGAAGTTCCCCGACTTTGGTGGTCTTGCGAGGTTATAAAATGCAAGGGTATTTATAGTAATCCAAAACTGAGCAGCAATGGGATGATCATTTGTGCCAGAAGACTGCCGAACAATTCCAAATATATTTTCCAGCTTGTCCTTAAATTTGAGATCATCAAATATCTAAACCCAGCAGACCTGAGGAATTCGAGCAGCTGCACTGTGCTCTCAATTGTGACACGGAGCCCTTCTGCTGTGCTCGATGAAAGGAAACCGCCAATTGTGTTAGTGGCTGTGTTAGAGAACGGTCAGCTATCGCTATACCCCCCCCCCCCCCCAAAAAAAAGCAAGAAGAAATAAGCAGCGCGAAACATGTGCGGTGGGCGAGCAGTCGACGAACTGACATTGAACGACACATCTGAGCATTTCTTGTGCCGCGAATGTGTTATTCCGGCATGCAACAGTGTCATTAAAGAACGAAGCTATATATTTTCAGTGGAGGAGCCAAAAACCAAATAGAACGCACATTATGAAAGCTGAAGCCAAGACCTCTTTCATTTTATAATTTTGAACCTTGTGGCAAGATACTCGTGGAAATATAAAGATCCCATATGTCTGTTCTTCGGCTGATACACATGGCTCTGATGTGCCAATGCTGCTGTAAATGTTTCAGCCCGTTGGAGGCGCAACTTATTTGTGGCGTCATAGCTATATAGTCTCCTGCTGCCGCCAACCTGGACCACAGCAAGGACAACAATAAAGTTTTTTCTCTCTCTCTCTCTCTCTCTCTCTCTCTCTCTCTCTCTATATATATATATATATATATATATATATATATATATATATATATATATATATATATATATATATATTGTAGGACGGTAAATAGATCTAATAATACTGTGAGCGAAATCGTATGAACCTTGCTTATCGTTGAAAAAAAAGTCTTATCCAACATTAAAATGTCTGTAATTAATATACTCACCCATTCTGAGAACTTCATTGCGTTTATTCTCTCCGTAACACATCGAGAACCAACCTTTATGATTACGAGACTTAGCACACTAAATATATCTGAAGTAACGTTTTTACTCTCAGAATTGTTTGCTTATTAAAAACTGATCTTGGAAATATTTGGTACCTTCTTAAGGACAATTTAACAGCATATATATTATGATGGCAGTCTTGTGATAACAGTAACTCCTTAAAAAAACAATTAAGGTCAATTTTTCGCCCTTTGGTTTTGCTTCGAGTAACTACGCGCTCTTAAATGAGTGTCTGGATCCACCACTGATCTTAGTGTGATCACTGCAGTGTCCAGACAAGAGACGACGTTGAATGCAATGTTCGGTCGGTTCAAGACGTTCCAGTCCCTGCCCACACAAACAGAACGAAAACGTGGAGTTCATGCGGGAGCGCAAAATAAACGGTAAGGCGCGATACTCCACCAATTCCTCCTGCGCGATATGCACCGTGCAGGCGCTCCGATGGATCGCAACGCCCCTACGCAAGCATCCGCGGCGCGGACGCGGCCTTGCATGGGAACGGCGCGGAGACGGCAGACTAGCCAGTATATTCTAGGGACCGTACTGTCGCTGAAGGTGAGCTCGCGAATTTGCAGACACAGGGCAAGCCGATGTTTTGGCTGCGTTGATTTAGTAGAAAAGCAGAGGTAACCCAAGTGTGCCTGGGTCCTCGTCACCTCACTCAACTGGCCGGCGTAGGTGGTGACCACGTGTTTATAAGGCGTTTCCCGCGCATGCGTAGATGGACTGTCAACAAAACCCGCGTGATTGTCGTGCCCGACAGTCACGGAGATAATGGCTCGAGTATCTGCAGGTAGGCGGTGATCAGAAGTTGATCCGGTGACACTGATAGCACCATACGTGTGTGTACAGAAAATCCGGGTCAAAATGAGCCTCCGTGAGTCCCACTCACGTCGCTTGTGCCGCGTCGAGAGTCCAGCGACCTCAGTCATGAGTCGTCTCACTCAGACTCGGATCGAGCCGTGAGTCTGAGAGAGTTCCGGCGTAGTTATAATTTGGCGAGTTTGAGCCCAAGTGAGTCCGGGTGAGGACAATTTTGGTGAGAATGAGTCCGAGTGAGCCCACTTACAGAAAATTCTGGTGAGCCTGAGTCCATGTGAGCCCTAAGCGCAATTTATATTTCTTTAGTGAGTCTGGGTGAGTTCCACCTATAGCTTACCCACCTGCGGTTCAATTTTAGTCAATTTTATACCCATGCTTACTCTCACATACTTCAACGCACTAGAGTTTTACTGCAGCGCAATTATGATTGATCAGAGGCGTGAGTTATGGAAGTTGGGGGAAAGGGGGGCGGGGGCGAGCCTTTGACTTACCCCTCGCAAACTTTTTTACGGGAAGATCTCGATAAAAATATATTATGGAAGTTGTGTCTTTAAACAAATATGACCTTACTAAATGGCAACAACTGATAACTCACATTTCAAGGTACAAGATCAAAACGCGCCGCGTAGTGCACGGATTAGGTTATATATAGACGTTCAAAAGCATCGACACGATATCAAATAAGGTAATGATACTCTAGGGCACTCATGAGTTGACTGACCCAGACTCAAATCGAGCCGTGTGTCTTAGTCTGGTGAGTCCGGCTCTGGTGAGTTTGAGTCCAAGTGAGTCCGGCATATGAAAACTTTGGTGATACTGAGTATGAGCGAGTCCGCTTGAGAAAAATTTTAGTGAGTGTGAGTGAGTGAGTCCGGTTGAGGAAAATTTTTGTGAGTGTGAGTGAGTGAGTCCGGTTGAGGAAAATTTTGGTGAGTCTGAGTCCGAGTGATCCCTGAGAGCAATATACATTTCTTGGGTGGGTCTAAGTGAGCTGCTCTTTTTTTGCCGACCTATGGCCACGTCTGCTATTTTGTACGACGAAGTTTAATTTGTTATCCACGAAGAAAAAGTATGACATGAGTAGCAGATTTTACGTGTGCAGATATTTAAATTCGAGCAACTGCAATATTGAAGTTTATTATAGAGGACGCATGCGCGAGAACGAAGGAGCGCTGGGAATGAGGCGTCGATGCGGCTCTGCCGTGTGCTGTACACTCTGGGTGCACCATAATGTCTGTATTTATGTGCTCGCCTGGAGCATAATATTAAAATTCGCTATCAGATGTGACTGTAAAGATATGAACTCATGTTTCCCATTTGCCAGGAGACCCCTTTGTTCCTGCTCATTCTAAAGCAGGTACGCGCGCCATGGAGACAGATCCAGATCATCATAGCGCGTAGCCATAAAGCAGTATTAAATGGACTGGGCCAAAATAGCCCCAGCACAAGCTGAGTATTCCGAACAACTAGGTGACCCATTGCAGATATGAGTTCCTTCGATCAGGAATTGAAGCGGAACCAAATCGGAGAGCGTTGTATCCGAACCCAAATCGGTATTTCTTTTTAACTCAATACGTAACTATACTAACGGCCGAGTCTCCGAGAGACGCTGCGAATCCTAACGAATAACGAGGACAAAAATCCTAAACACAAATGACACAAGAAAATTCGACGACGCACACCACCGAGGAAAGTAGGCGAAAGGAAAGAGCCACGGTGGTGTGCGTCGACGAATTTTCTTGTAACATGCACCAACTAGCCCAACAACAAGTTTTACTAAAACACAAATGACACTTTCGTTTTATGCCACCCCACCCCCGCGCGCGCGCGCGCGCGCGCGCACACACACACACACACACACACACACACACACACACACACACACACACACACACACACACACACACACACACACACACACACACACACACACCGCTGGCCGGCAGCGAGGTGGCACAGGCGGCGGCTCGAGAGCTCGCGAACCGAGCCGTTGCGAACGCCGACGCCGTCTCGACTGAGGTCCCACGCGGGGAAGAGTGGCAATGTGAGGAATGTATGACTAAGTACAATGAAATAACGCAGCAATAGAAGCAAGGAAGACGAAAATACCCGCCACCACAACACAAATTAAATAAAACGCAGACAGTTGCATGGCGCCGACACCCAAGCACACGCTTGCCCAAACACAGTTTTCTTTCGTCTCTGTTACCCGGATCTCTATTCGACAGGTAAATCTGAGGCATGCGAATCAAGCGCAACACTTCGTCACATACTATGGGAGTGCTCGATCTTAGACGACAACGCACACAGAAACCATGAGGACGTAGTCTGGAACCGCAGGGCGCGCTGAGAGGAGGCTCTGCTCAGCTCTGCATCAAAAGAACTGTGGGCCGTCCAGCGAGCCGAGAAGGCCACTCGAGCCCAATGGCTCGCAGCTTATGGCTAGGCCGGGGCTGAGGCCTGCCCCGAATGAACTTCGCTGGACTTACTTCATAAATAAGGTTGTTTCATCATCATCAAAGGTCTTTCTTAAGCGTTTCCGGATCGAAAGCGCTTGGCTACAATACTGGCGATCATTCATTCATTCTGAATTGTACGTGCTACCTGGATAAACTTCTCTGTTGTGCTGGTAGGCTAGCGGACCAGGTGATCGCTTTTGTGATTTCCGTGCTTTTCCGTTTCTTTATCTCTCGCGTATGCCTTTGCTTATATACACATATACGTGGAATATCCGTTCGAAAGACCGCATGACGAGCCAACTTATCTCCCCAATACAACCGGGGTTCCAGAGTATTAAGTTTTAATCACTCAATATATGCTTACAACAAAGCTGACGACGCATGTGCACAGAAATAGACAGCTGTAAGCTCAGCGAGCTGTGTCTAACATATCAGCGAGAAGCATATTTTGCTTTGAAAAGCCATGTACAAGGCGTCACTGAATCGTAACAATATAATGTGTGTGCTCTCTACACGGAGCGTGGTCGCGACAGCGAATGCGTCGCTGGTGACACCAGTCGTGAACAAGACTAATAATAATAATATCTGGGGTTTAAAGTCCCAAAGCCACGATATGATTATGAGACGCCGTAGTGGAGGGCTCCGGAAACTTCGACCACCTGGGGTTCTTTAGCGTGCACCTAAATCTAAGTACACGGACCTCAAACATTTTCGCCTCCACCGAAAATGCAGCCGCCGCGGCCGGGATTCGATTCTGCGACCTTCTGGTCAGCACTCGAGCGCAATAACCACTAGACCACCGTGACGGGGCGAGTCGTGAACAAGTCTGTAACATGGACAGATGTCGGCACCAAATGAATGTAGGCACCAGATGGAAGGACCAAACCTCGCTCGATAACCCAACGGCGGCGATCACTCCGGTCATTAAAGCACCCCTGACAACGAAATTTTTGTTTGTGACTTTTTAAATGTAATTTGTAGCCCTATTGTATCTGGTAATGCCGAAATTGAATCGTGAATGTTCTAACGTGTGGTATAATTAATGTGACCGTCGTTAATTGTGACATGTTTTAGCGCCACTTCAAAACGCCTGCCTATCATCGAGACCACGTGCGCTCAAGTTTCGGTGACGCTGAACGCGCATTTTTTAAATTGGGGGATCCGGGCGCCGTACGAAAGTAGAGTGGTGAAGAATGAAACGATGTGGCTGCTTTGAGCGTGTCCCCCCCAGGAAAAAGAAATGCATTCCTGGCGTAAGCAGCCATAACCACCTTGAGGGCAGCCCGACAACAGAGCAAGAGGGGCGAGGAACAATAGCCCTCGCCGGCTGCCACTCGTGGTTTCGTGTGCGCCTCGTGAAGGCTTTGCGAAGTCACAATACTCGCCTTTCTTGTGGAACGTCACAGCGGCCTCTGCCTGCACCATACTAGTGACGATGTCGCAAGGTCCTGAGAACTCAAATGAGCACTCACGCTTACTTTAAAACCAAATTAAAATATTTTAAAGGCAACGTTCGTTATTCATAATCGGTCAAAAGTGCCCACTCATGCAGGACTATCAAACAACACAAACATCTCGAGTTTCCAAATTTGGTGTCAGGGGTCCTTTAAGGCAGCATCTGGAGGAGTGACGCAGATTGCCGTAAAGTTCAAGAACGCGAAATATTTCTATGTAAATGCAGACGATGTAGAATGCTTTCAATGTTTCGAGAAGAACCAGTGGAAATGATTGCCACATGTTCAAGGCCTACGTTCGTATGTTTGTATAAGCGCATATGACGCCACGCATTCCAATCGTGATGAAAAACTCGTAAACACGGGGCGTTCACGAAATTCTCAAGCATCTCTTCAAAATTCTCTGTTCCCCTGAACTTCTGGCTGTTTTGCGATTCACACTGTGTTTTGTTAGTGTCTGTGTCGCACCCCGCGAATGAGTCGCAGTCGCCGGGCGGATTTCAAGGACTGCCGTACATGTGGTTCCGTAAGTTTATCGCCTGACCAATTTTTAATGGCGATATGAATCACACTAAGTTACTTTTCTATATAATCTTAATTCACGTGAACACATTTTTCGCAGCTCTATACTAATATTTTATGCCCTTGATAAAATAGTCTTAAATTTTGTGTTGAATATGTGTGCGGACTGTAATCAGCAGCATTTTTTTTAGCCTCGTAGATCTTCCTGCAACCTTAAGAGGATGTAGTATTCCCTGGGTGGTAGGTCTGGAACGTACGGTCGGTGATCGATCTCCTCCAAGCCACACACCTTCGCTGAGCCTTCGCAAAGCTCGCCGTGCGAACTGGAGCGTTGTCATGGATGCCATGATAAAAAATCCTGGCCTCTTCTCGTTTATTGCATCATGCAGTTCACGTAATCAAACGCGCTTTGTTGATACTCATATAGAGACCTACTAATAGATGGCGCTATGTGTCTGAGGCTGCTGTTTTGAATTCGCTGTGAGGTGTCAGGCCGGACACTATGGAACCGCCCGCATCTGTCCCCCCCCCCTATACGCCCCACAAAAGCAGGTATAATTACTAGTATATGTATTTTGGTGCGCAACCCAACGCTCGTGGTGGTCCAAGGACCCTGTCAGAGCCCAGAGTTGAGAGAAACTATAAAAAAGGTATATTCTTAATTTGCGTTGTTACAAACATTCCATACTCATGCATGCATGGTTGAATAGATCCCAATAAATCAAAGATGGCTTCACAATAATATTGTAACGTCAATTTATGTACAAGCACAAGCAATAAAGAACGCTTCAAGAACTTCAAATGTTCCTTAATGTTGACCATTGCATGTTCCCAGTCAACAGACCAGGGCGTAATGTTGAAGAAATTCATGTTGACACAATTTTACTGTATGACAGGGATTGCCTCCATCCACCGTCGGGCTGGTCATATGGCCATTCTCACTGCTGTCAGGCTGACTTCCGTGTCTGTCCTGTGTGGTTCTGTGTAGCCTGCAGTGGGTGTTCGATATAACAATAAATGCAGTAACAGTATTACTTCACCTCTGCCCGCTTATTCGCTTCCGTCTGGGTTCGAGAGCTTTTGAGATGAGTCACACGTACACAGTGCATGAGAAGCCTGGAAAAGCGGGAAACTCTTCTTGTAACTTCGACGAGGCGCCGGTTTCGCGTCCGCTGTGACCGTTCGGGCGCGCTGGTGTTGTGGTGGCGGCGTGTTGAGAGTTCTGAAGTCATCGAAGGGCTTCCTGTGCTTGGCGAGGAAACCCCCGTGCTTGGCTACAGATCTTGCCAAGGACGCGGACTGTGTCCTTGACGCGAGCTCTATTGGCCGGCGGTTGTAAATTGACGTTGGCCCTATGAAGCGGTTGCGCACGCGCCCTGTTCTGACTGTCATCAACTGCTATAAAGCAGCCGCAAAAGGGTAATCTTTTTTGAGCGAAACTTGTGTTTTTGCGCTTCCCTTAGCTAAAAATTCAGGGCTGAAGGGGACGTGGGAGCATTCCAGGAGTATTCTTTTACGTTCTCAGGCCCTGCACTCGTTGCGATATTCTGAATAGGTGGGCCAGCTGTTACTGAATGATTTTAGAAGCCCTAGCTACACTGGACCAAGAAAGCAACGCCACATCACGCGCGCTCACAAACCGTTTGAGTGGGTGCGACGTACGTGTTAATTTCTTCGTGCACTGTATTTTGCGCTCTGCACAGTATAGACCACTTTACAATGGTCTGGTGGTATTGGTGCTTGACTGCTGACCCGAAGGTCGGGGATCGAATCCCGGCCGTGGCAGCCACATTTCCATTGAGGAGAAATGATAATCTGGCCCGAGTGCTTAAATTTAGGTAGGGAAAACACAGGGTATAATAAAACTTAACAGAAAATTGAAATTTTGTTTTTTGCTTGTTTTGTTGAGGCGTTTATTGGACGGTAGTCGGCGACGATATGCAATGGCGACAGTCAAGGCACAAACACGGACTCAGAGCGCGAGCGCGAAGAGCCAAAGGCGACGACCCACTAGAAGGCTATAGAGAGCGCAACCCATTACTCATTAAAGGCTTCGCTACAATTTCCCCGGGTACGAAAAGGGAGCCGTCCGGCGACCTAACAGCTCGTCACTATGAATTGGTCATAGTAGGCCTTGAGGCGCTCCACGTTGACGATGTCGCGCCCTCGACGGCGCATGTCCGAAGTTGGTTCGATGGGTTCGATCACGTAGTTGACCGGGGATGTGCGCTCGACGACCCGGTAGGGGCCTTCGTGTTTCGGCAGTAGTTTTGTAGAGAGGCCAGTTGCAGTGGTAGGGACCGAGAGCCATACGAGCGCTCCAGGGAGGAACGTGGACTCAGAAGTGGTGGTTCCACCGCGAATGCTCTTCTGCCGCTCTTGTTCCTGCGTTGTAAACGTCTTGGCAAGCTCGCGACACTCTTCCGCAAGCCTGGCTGTGTCAGATATTGGCGCACACTCAGTTGAATCCGGCTTATATGGGAGTATCGTGTCGATGGTGTGCGACGGATGCCTTCCGTACAATAGGAAGAAGGGTGAAAAACCAGTTGTGCTTTGAGGGGCGGTATTATAGGCGTAGGTGACGAATGGCAGAATGGCATCCCAATTTGTGTGATCGGCGGCGACGTATATTGAGAGAATGTCGCCGAGCGTGCGGTTAAAGCGTTCGGTGAGCCCATTCGTCTGCGGGTGGTATGCAGTAGTTTTGCGGTGAACAGCACGGCACTCTTTTAGAATGGCTTCGACGACTTCCGACAAGAAGACACGGCCTCGATCGCTGAGAAGCTCCTGGGGTAGACCGTGACGCAGCATGAATCAGTGTAGCAGGAAGGAGGCAACATCGCGCTCTGTAGCCGCTGGGAGAGCGGCGGTTTCGGCGTATCGCGTAAGGTGGTCAACAGCGACGATGGCCCAGCGGTTACCAGCCGATGTCAGAGGAAGTGGCCCGTACAAGTCGATGCCCACGCGCCCGAACGGATGGTTCGGGCAAGGTAATGGTTGTAGACCGGCGGGTGACACGTGCGTTGAAGGTTTTCGGCGTTGGCAATCGAGGCAGGAGCGAACGAACTTCTGCACGTAGCGGTACATCCCTCGCCAGAAGTATAGTTGTCGAATGCGGTGGTAAGTTTTGGGTACCCCAGAGTGCGCGCATTGTGGATCAGAGTGGAAAGACTCGCATATTTCAGAACGCAGACTGCGGGGTATCACAAGTAGCCACTGGCGGCCGTCGGCGTTGTAATTGCGTCGGTGCTGTAGGTCGTCACGAATGGTGAAATGGTGGGCTTGACGACGCAACGCGCGAGTGGTTGGTGTTGCCGACGGATCAGTGAGCAAGTCTATCAGCGAGGCGATCCATTTATCCTTGCGTTGTTCGGTAGCGATGGTGTGAACGTCGATGGAAGAAACAAAATTGTTAGGTACCGAGCAGGGGGCATCGTCGTCAGGCAAGGGGGAGCGCGAGAGGGCGTTGGCGTCAGCATGCTGGCGTCCGTTGCGGTACAGCACGCGAATATCATAGTCCTGTAGGCGAAGTGCCCAGCGAGCGAGGTGGCCTGAGGGATCCTTCAATGACGACAACCAGCATAGTGCATGATGGTCGGTGATGACATCAAATGGGCGGCCATATAAATAGGGTCGGAACTTTGTAAGGGCCCATATGATCGCCAGGCATTCCTTTTCGGTGACGGTGTAATTGGTCTCGGCTTTAGTAAGCGTACGACTTGCATATGCCACGACATATTCAGGGAATCCTGGTTTGCGCTGCGCAAGGACAGCGCCAAGGCCAACACCGCTGGCGTCTGTGTGTACCTCTGTAGGGGCCGTTGCAGACCAGCGTCGCTCAAACGCGTCAACACATGCCGGAGGCGTTGAAGATGCGTGGAGAAGTCTGGAGCGAAAACAACGACGTCGTCGAGGTAGCACAAGCACGTGTGCCATTTCAGGTTGCGCAGAACAGTATCCATCATGCGCTCGAAGGTGGCGGGCGCATTACACAGCCCAAACGGCATGACGTTGAATTTGTAGAAGCCGTCGGGCGTGACAAAGGCGGTCTTCGGTCGAGCGTCATCAGCCATAGCTACCTGCCAGTACCCTTAGCGCAAATCGATAGACGAAAAGAATTCGGCTCCTTGTAGGCTGTCAATCGCGCCGTCTATTCGCGGTAGTGGATACACGTCCTTACGAGTGATCTTATTGAGTCGTCGGTAGTCCACACAGAACCGTCCTTCTTCGCAACAGGTACGACAGGAGACGGCCAGGGGCTGTTAGATGGTCGAATAACATCGCGTCGAAGCATGTCGTCGACTTGCTCGTTGATTACGCGGCGTTCTGTGGGAGATACGCGATATGGACGTTGCCGCAGTGGTGGTTGGGCGCCAGTGTCGATGCGATGCGTAACGGTGGACGTGCGGCCGAGAGAAGTTTGAGCAATATCGAAAGAAGCGCGAAATTCTTCCAAGAGGTCTAGAAGATGGGAACGCTGGACCGGCGTAAGGTTGTCAGCAATGGAAGAAGCAAATACATCAGCGGGCGATGAATCAGACGTGGTAACAGAAATGAGCGTGCCGGAACTGGGGCAGTGCGTGCCATCTGGTTCGTCCATAACTTCTGCGTCTTCGAGGGCTCCCGCTCTGCCGAGACATTCCCCTCGCACCAACGTAACAATGTACGGGGATGGGTTCGTAACGAAAATATCGGTGTCGCCCTGAGTGACTTGCACGGTCGCAAATGGCACCAGCAAACCTTTCCTGGTAAAAACGCGGTCAGAGGGAGAAAGGAGTGCAACGGTGTCGGAGGGACCGGTGCAATAGACGGACACAGCCGTTGACGAGTTTGCAGGCAGTTTGGTGTCGTCTTTGACGAGTACCTTGCTCACAGACGATGGACTGTCAGCCGGCGTCAGATCAGAGAATGGTGAGAGCTCTATTTCGGCGGGTGCGCAATGAATCACGGCGTCGTGGTGGGAGAGAAAATCCCATCCTAGGATGACGTCGTGAGAGCATGCTGGAATTATTATCAATTCCACGGCGTACAGAGCATCCTTAATCATGACGCGGGCTGTGCACACCGCTGTAGGGTGAATACTTTGGGCGCTTGCTGTACGGAGGGAGAGCCCGGGAAGTGGCGTCGTCATTTTTCGCAGTAGTCGGCTAAGTTTGGCGTCAATAACGGATACGGCGGCGCCAGTGTCAATAAGGGCAGATGCGCGCACACCGTCCACAAAAACGTCTAACACGTTTGATGGGCTTCGCTGAGGGCTTTCGCAGTTCGATAGCGTCGCAGCCCTTGCCTCGTGGACTGCGACGACTAGTTTTCCTGGTCACGTGTGATCGGCCGTGGCCGCATCGGTGACAGTGATCGGCGTCGTGGTGACGGCGAACGGTGGGTAGATGGAGCTGGGCGAGACGACTGTGACATAGGCGGCGGTGAATCGTAATACGGGCGGCTTGACTGGCGGGGGATGGCTGAGTCTACACGAGGCGGCTGCACGCGATTGCAATAGCGGGCGACATGACCGGCGCAACCACACGCGAAGCAGATCGGGCGGTTGTCAGAAGTGCGCCATCGGTTCGCCGGGGTAGGTCCCATCCATGGAGCAGGACGCGGTGGACGAGGCGTCTGCTGATACGTCTGCATGATGGGCTGCATCGGTGGCCTAGGTATGGCGTCGGCAAACGCAGCCGGCCCACTCGCTTCGAAGGCTTGAGGTCTGGCGACGGCTTCGGCGTAAGTAAGTGGGGCAGCCACAGGAATCGCTTGGGGTGACCTAGCTACAACCTGCGCGTAACTGAGCGGCGCAGGTGCCGGAGGGGGCTGGTGGTATTCCGGCATGACCTCCGCAATTTCCTGCTGAATAGCGCGGCGTAAGGGAACCAGCAGCGTGGTCGACGGCTGTTCAACATGCTGCGGGTGAGGAAAGGCCAGTAGGGAGAACTGGCGGGCAATTTCCTCGCGCACGAATGACTTGATCTCGGCGAGCAAGGTGGACTGATCAGAATGGCCGACAAGCCTGGGAGATCGGCGTCGCGTGATGGAGGCCGACGGGTCAGCAGTCGCTGCCGGCGCAGCTCCTGGTAGCTTTGGCAGAGCGTGATGACCTTGGCCACAGTACGAGGGTTCTTGGCGAGCAGCATAGTGAAGGCATCGTCGTCGATGCCTTTCAGAACGTGGCGGATCTTGTCAGACTCAGGCATGGCCGCGTCAGCCTTCTTGCACAAGTCCAGGACGTCTTCTATGTAGCTCGTAAAGGACTCACCGGTCTGCTGAGCTCGTTCACGTAAACGTTGTTCGGCTTGCAGTTTACGAACGGCAGGGCGGCCAAACACATCGATGATGGCGGTCTTGAAAGCAGACCACGTGGGGAACTCGGTGGTGTGGTTGTTGTACAACAGGCCCGCCACACCCGCGAGGTAGAAAACCAGGTTGCTGAGTTTTCCTGCCTCGTCCCATTTGTTTGGTACGCTCACACGCTCGTACATTGCAAGCCAGTCCTCAACATCGGTCCCATCCGCGCCGGTGAAGATAGGAGGGTCGCGGATGCGGGGGACACCGGAGCATGCGGTCGTTGTGGAAGGAGACGTTTGCTGAGCAGCGTCTTGAGGCATGGTAGTTGGTAGGGTACGTGATCTCAGCTCCAGGGGCATCGAATAGGAGCACAGCACTCTCCACCAATTTGTTGAGGCGTTTATTGGACGGTAGTCGGCGACGATATGCAATGGCGACAGTCAAGGCACAAACACGGACTCAGGGCGCGAGCGCGAAGAGCCAAAGGCGACGACGTACTAGAAGGCTATAGAGAGCGCAACCCATTACTCATTAAAGGCTTCGCTACAGTTTGAATTTTCTATATTTTGATTGAGCCGAAGGACCAAGTTTTTGAGACCGACTGACGAGTAGCCAAGTCCCTTTTCTCAAGCCGTGCACAACGTAAACATTCTGCATGAGGTGAACTTTTTTAAAACCTAAAATTGCAAATTCTCTGAGCTTAGCAGGTTTTTTTTAAGTAGTCTGGCTATCTAAAGGCACATGGTGCAGTTTTTAGAGCACGCGCGGCATCTGCCGAGTCTACTTGCCTTGTGTCTGTGTGACGCGCTTGTAGATGAGGTTCTGTGCATTTATATTGAGTTTAGTTGCACTTTTGTTGATTTTGTTGCGGTGGCAAAAAATATTCTCGTGTTAACAAAGTCAAAGAAACTGTTTAGAAAGTGCAGTATAAATGTAAAGCGACACGCTTCGGCTACTAACAAAAACGAGATCGGGAGCACTCGTGCGAGCACTTCAACAAATATGCTTTGTTCTCCTTGCGCGTCCCCTCAACACTTTGATTAATGTGGAGCTTCTACAAAGCGTGAATGCGAGAAACTGCGTCTGCATAGAATTCGGAGGGACCATGGCACTCGTAGCGAACACAATGGATTGTGCTCCTTGGAATGGAAGCCCTCAGAACTACCACCTTTCAAACTGATCTAGCTTACAACAAGGCCTGCTTGGCGCGAATAAACGTTCTCAAGGCCATTTATCATATCACCAAGGCGCAACACTGTGATATAGTTGGGTGAGGTCTGCCGCCGTCGAGAGTAGTTTGCCAACAGTGAGATATAACATATGGCAAAATAAGCCAGGGAACCAAGAAAACATGAAAAGATGCAAAAAAAAGCTGATTCGTGTGACGACTACATGGCCGGTTACTAATTAAATTGTTCAGTACAACTCTTTCTTAAAAGATAGAAACTTGTTTTCTTCTGTTCAACTCTCAGTATCTCGAAATCAATTTTTTGTTACATTTGCACATTATCAAAACAACTTGAAAAAACAGAAGGCTCAAATTTATTTCAGAATAAACTGTGCACCAATACAAAGCTACTGAGCTTCAATGGTGCAAGTATACAGAATAACTTTTTTTTCTTTAAAGCCTTTAATTAAAGTGCACGAATGAAACAAAATAACATGTAACTTCCGTCTAACGCATGACGCTTTTACTGACCTCAAATGTAAGTAGAAATAATTATCCGACTGCTTCGCACGCAGAGATCCGTTGAGCACGCTGTCGGTGACTGGGACACGGATGTTAAGCGACAAAAAGGGCGTACCGTTTCAAGAAGAAAACTTATTTATTTGTCATTTAGCAAAACTACCGATCTCACAAGAGCTCATTGCAGGGAGGACATACATATAAAACAGAAAAGAAGCACCATCCAATCATTTGTACAATGAAAAAGAATAAGTAATCAATGCATGAAAATCATTGACAGCAATACGCATGGTACTACAAATTATGGCAAAAAATACTAATTGCAACAAGTGCGCATTGATGCAATGATGTTATTCATACATCGAGTACGGTTGCAAGTTACAAAGAACCCCCCCCCCCGCCAGAAAAAAAATACGAATGAAACAATACAGTTCACAGAAACTGCTCGGCATGTACATTTGCCTCTACCATATCTAGGAACACATTTAAAGATGAAGCGTTAGCAACAGAAGGACTCAGTTGGTTTCATTCTCTTGTGGTATGTGGTAAATGTGAATATTTAAAGGAATTTGAGTTAAACGTGTATTCACTTAGTGTTTGAGAGTGCCTATAACGTGTTAACCCAGAACGACTGAAAGAAATTAGTCTTGACGTGTCGATGTTTATGTTGCCATCAATTAATTAAAACAAAAAAGTTTAGTCTTGCTATTTTAGCCCGACTTTGTAGTGCTAATAGAACAGCTTTAATTAGTAATTCGGTAGGATATTCCGCTAGGTTGTGTTTATTGTAAATGAACCTGACTGCCTTCCTCTGCACCCCTTGCATTCTTGCAATTAGTTCCTTCATATACGGAAACCAAAGAATATTGGCGTACTCCAACATTGGTCTAACAAGGATCTTGTATGCCAGCAGCTCTGTATCGGCGCCATATGAAGGCGTCTTCTCAAACAGAAAAGCTGCTTTAGCGTACTTGAGTTTGTATTGTTAACATGGGTTTCCCATCGAAGATTGCGCGTTGAGGTGACACCTAAATATTTATGCTCAAACACACGAGTGGGAGGTGCGTCATTATTAATGCAATTAAAATCAGATATTTGTTTATTTCTCGTTACAGTAAGGTGTTTTAGCATTCAGAGTCATCTGCCACTGCTCACACCAAGGAAAGACAGACTCTAGATCATTATTTAGTACATGGTGATCATCAGCACAATTTAGTTCTCGGTACAAGATACAGTCGTCAGCAAATAGCCTGTTATTAACATTTAATCTGGAAGGTAAATCGTTGATGTATATTAGAAATAAAACAGGACCTAGCACACTGCCCTGTGGCACTTCCGATGTAATAGGTGCTAAAGTTGAATTTTCGTTACGGATATGCACGAAATGAGAGCGTTTACTCAAGTAGTTCATTATCCATTTGACAATAAGGCCTTCACCTATTGTACTCTGAAACTTGCTGATTAGTTTCTTGTGTGGTACACAATAAAAGCCTTGGAGTAGTCCTGTCCAATAAAGTCTGTTTGTTTTCTATAATCTAGATATTGTGATATGTCGTGTGTTAGTTCTAGTAGCTTTGTGACAGTTCAGAGACTGAGACGGAAGCCGTGTTGATAGGAAGAAAGAATAGATTCCTGTTCGTGGTATGTATTTATGTGTATACGTAATGCGTGTTCGAGATGGTTACATATGGTCAAAGTTAAGGAAATGGGCCTGAAATTAGATACTGTGATGTGCTACCACATTTATGCACGCACGAGGATCATTTTACCAATTTTCCACTCAGCAGGAAGTGAGCACGTCATTTGTGATTTATTAAAAACATGGCACAGGTATTTTCCATTCCCCTCAGCATATATCTTAAGAAACATATTAGGTACGTTCGGTATTAACAGCATTTTGAAAATGCCACTCTCAGAATTCATGTTCAGGTCATAAGATATATTTTTAAGATTGAACGCAATATATTTAATCTATTGTGCCATCGGACAGTACAGTGCCCATAACTGCTTATTCCATAACGCAGTATACTGTAGCCTAAAACGTGTGCTATCATCTTACGTACTGAAAACGTCATGTTGTATCTTGTATTATATAGCAGACATGACACAGCGCGAAGTCTTGCAAACATAGGCGAGATGACTATTCCAGGAAAGGTCGCTATCAGTGTATAAGCCAAGGCATTTCACAACAGATGAATACTGTAATGGCCTACAAGAGCAGGATGAAGAATTCGAACAATGCAAAATGAAAGGATAGTCAAGGGTTATTTTCTTCAATGAATTATGGAGGTAGATTAGATTAGTTTTAGTCACATTTATATTATTAAGGTTATCGCGAAACCAATCCATGGTTTTAGTGGCAGCTAACTGCAGAAGCGTAATCGCCTCATAGAAGTTGTTTCCAGACTTCAAGATCACCGTGTCGTCGGCGTATTGATATAGAGAAACCGGTATGGAGCTGTGAGGGTCTTTTACTAAAATATTGAATAAGAGCGGACTAAGAATCAATCCCTGTGGAACGCCGGTTTTGGTGATTTGGAACGCGCTACGAGATTGCCCAACGGATACTATTTGACGCATGTCTTGAAGGAAATTTGCCAACAAAGACCAGAAAGCACCCCTAAAACCTAACTGAAAAAGTTTATCCAATAACAAGGTATGATGGACACTATCAAAAGCCTTGCTGTAGTCAAGAAGGAGTGCACAGGCAACCTTGTTGTTATCGAACGCTGCGTTCAACTGATCAGAGAAGTCTTTCAATAGCGTCTGAGTGATTTTCCCCTGCCGAAAATCGTACTGACAAGGCGATAAAATGTTGCGGCTGCCAAGAAAGCATGTCATAGTTAACAGCAAAGAAGACAGAATTATTATAGAAGACAGAATTAATATCGGACAATAATTTTCAATTTTGTCATGCACACCGCTTTTGTGTAGAGGTACAACTATTGCTGTTTTCAAGTTTATGGGATTTTATCCACCAGAAATTATGCGATTTAGTAGTGCTAGCAGAACTTCATGGGTGTATTCAAATGTATCGCGCAAGTCAGTTATAGAAACACCATCGATACCAGCAGTTTTACACTTTAAACTGAAAATCATAGATCGTAAGTCCTCTTGTCAGATTGGAGGCAGATTAGCCGATTCACTACCACTGTGACGTAAGGTCAGCGGGCTTACCTGGGAATTTGTGTTCGAGGAAAAAAGTTGCTAAATTCATCAGCAATATCCTGTGCGGTTTGGGTTGACTCGAAAAAAAAGTTATTCGAGCTATTGACGCGAGTGTCTTCACCTCTAAAGGTGTTAATTAACACCGACGTTTTTTTGCTGCCGCTACTGACATCCTTAAATTTAGCTCGGAAATGGGTTCGTTTAGCCGAGCGAATCATAGCATTAACCTTATTTCTGCTGTGCTTAAATTTGGATCGGAACTCTGAACAGTTAGGCTAACGCTTACAATGTGTCCAAAGCAAGTTCTTTTCTTTTATTGCCGCGAATAAATTTGTTGACATCCATTTATTATCCAAGTTTTGTTGTTTAATATGCATTGTTCACGTAGCACTTTCTTTTAAGATTATGAACGCTTCTACGACTTTATCATCGAGATTAGCAGGAGGAATTATTGACAAAAAAGAATTCCAGTCATAATGAGCTACCAGTCTATCAAATGTTTTTGTATCTAGTACTGAATTTAGTTTTTTTGTGTCAGTTAGTCGTATATGGACAGCTGATTGAGCCGGAAACAAAGTAATGGTCAGCTAGCTTCGTCTGTAATATTGCAGTTTTTGTGAGCAGGTTCCGCGCACGCACGAAAACGTGATCAATGCACGACAAGACGCCAAAAATGTCAGCCAAAAATTCCTCGCGAGTCGCTTGATTTATTCGACACTCTAAGTCCCATTGTGAAAGGCTGTCGAGATAATCAGCAACGAGGCCTACAGTGGGACGCAAAAGGTCAATGTTGACGTCACCTATTATGCACACATGCTCTTCTATTGATAAGGATCATAGTGTGGACTCAAGTTCGGATAAGAAAAGCCGCGCATTGAAACTGGGAGGACGGTACACCGATAAGAGAGTCACATAAAAAGATGCCGTGGCCAATCGCAGTGCTAACACTTCAACTTGTGAAAAGGAAAGCGATAACTCTGAAGCTGCCCATCTCTTGCTTATAAAAACTACAATGCCTCCTCCTTTTCTTGCTGGGCGTCTGTATGAAAAGGCTTGGTAACCCGGCAGAGCACACTGTGAAAAATGTTGGAATGGAATGTTGATTTCCGTAAGGACGAAAGCATCTAATGTTAGACGAGATGATGAAGTGATGGCACAGAACTGATTGCACTGTTTCCGAAGACTACGAATATTGACATTCGCTACTTTAAAGCCGTCAGATGAGGCCTCGGAAAAGAATTTAGCTGCATTCGTAAAGTCGGTGCAGGTGGTACTTTCCATATCCGCCATGTCTAATCAAGCTTATTCAAACCCGACAGTTTTTCAATCCGAATGGTAGGTGCTCCTTCAGCTTTTCTGTAGGAGCAGAAATATAACCTGAATTATAATGAAATATAACCTGAATTATAACCTATAATAATTAATTATAACCTGAAATTATAACCTAAATTAATGCGTGTCAATTTTTCGTTAATGAATAAACGAGGAAACTTATCGGACTGGGCAAGATCACGAAGGCCATTTCGAGCTCGAAGCCATTTTTCTTTTACTGAACTGTTCTGTACTTTCACAAGAATGGGCGGGCTGGGGCTAAATTTATCGTGGGTTCGCAAACGATGTTCCTTGCATATTTCATCTTGAAAGTTTGCTAGCTTCAAACGTCCCGCTAAGTCACTAAGAAGGACCTCAGGTTTTCACCTGGTTTAGAAGGGAGACCATGAATTTCAAAGTTACAACGCCTGCATTATTGTTCCGGTTCATTTATTTGCACCATCGTTCTGTCAAGAACTTCAGCTTGGCGGGCAACTGTAACGGAAACAGATTCCACCTGAGCTCTTGGATGAGATACTTCGGCTTCGTTATATGTCATAGTAGAGAGCATGGAATCGTATTTTCCCGGCAGGAAGTCAATGGACGTTTGAATTTCTGCCATCGTGCACGCCATCTTTTGAGAGGTTTCCTTGAAAGAGAGCAGTTCCTCAACTTTCGACACAAGCATCTCAAGAGTGCTTGTCAGCTGGTCCAATTTAGTATTAACAGTAGAAAACTGGGGAACAAGTGAGCCATCGCTATCACCCGAATCCATACGAGACTTACACATCTGGCACGCCCACGTTTCACGCTTAACCGTAGACATTTTGACATAAGCACTGTCTCTAATCGCGGCATAGGTTTTCCCTAGTGAAAGCTTGCTTTACAGCTCGAGCACACCAGGAATTTGCCTTTGACGGGCTTGGTACATGATGAACACAATGAAGGCATTACAGTGCAGTCAGCGGAAACAACCAAAAACAATGTGCAAGGTGAAGTTTGTGGAAATCGAGCGCGCCCTCCCCTTTTGCGCCTCGTTCCCCAGCTAGCGCGTGTGCTGGCCCCGCGCGGCTCGAGCGCCGGGAGCCGTCGTTGATCGGCGACATGGCTACCGTGGCTACGCCGCCAGGCCTTTTTGCTCGGTGCGAGCCATGCGTTGGTCTTCCCCGCATGAGCTACGCGTCCAAACATGCCTGACCGATGCTCACGCCACCAAGCTAGCTTACGTCACTGCCAACGCTTGTCCTCATTGACCGCCAGTGACACCCCTTCCCCCTTGAGCTCGTTTCTTTCTGGCGCTGGCTTGCCCGCGTCAGATGCCCTCTAAACTGGTTCTTTATTCTATGATGCCCTCAGGCCAGCACGAGAGGTTGACGCGCTGTTCTAGCAGGCGGCTTATCGTTCGTGTGTTCGACTGCTGCCTTTAGTGTGATAGTCGTAGCGCCTCTGGCAAGCGTACTCGATCGGTCTTGCGGAGTTCCCTTTACGGCCTGCAAGCCCGTGACTGTCGTACTGTGCTGCATCTTGGGTTAATAAACCTGTGTTTTTTGTTGACATCCTGCCTCGAGTGCCTTTTCTGCGCCGTGCCGGAGAGTCCACGAACCCGGCCGTAGCGTCTTTGTTCGCTGCGGCAGTGGAGAATGTCGCGTCTCTTGTCGGTCGCCTCGTAGGATAAGCGTCTCGCAAACCTATCTCCACAAGTTTAAGGGCCCACCTGCCAAGAATGAAGCAAGCGTTTCAGTGACGCTGGTCGGCTTTGCTGCTGACTGCGATGCAGAGCCAGGAACGCAGGCTTTTCGTACGTTACTATTGGCACGCAGTGACCAACAACAAGCGGATCAGGTTGCAGTGATGCGCATCCATGAATGGGCGTGACCAGGGATTCGGGGGCCGCATGCGTCGAAGAGCGTCTATGATGTCAGCGCTTGACACAAACCACGATAAACTTCCAGGCTTGTCGCTGTGTCCTTCTTCTGATATCTGCCAAAAATGAAGCAAACGTTTCAGTGACGCTGTCTGTATTCAAACGTTTCAGTGACACTGTCTGTATTCAAATCACTGAGAGTGACGCGAAAGGTGTATAGGCAGAGTAAATGACGTGTGGTTGTGAGAATAAAACGATTGGGATATGATGTGAGCACGACTGCCTCCTTAAGGCCTTTCAGCCCAAAGCCCGGGAGACAGCTGCATTCTATAGTTGAAGAAACTAAAAACAAGATTACATCTCCCACTAAAGGGGACCATGAGGAGATGCGAAGCCGGAGCACTTGCACGATCGCGTTCCGTTGGCGTTCGCCTGGCATGCTACCGACCTCGGGCACGCTACCGACCTCGCGTCGTGGAACGCGAAGAGGAGCGCTACGCGCGTCGTGTCTTCTCTCTAGCCTGGTCGATGATTCTCACATGGCGAGCGGGAAACGTGGTCGACAGGCGCGCGAGAGGGGGCAGCGTAGGAGAGGAGAGAGAGGGGGAGGTGAAGCGCATTCGCTGGCGCTCATCGCGGCGTTGCGCAGGAGAGAATTTCGGCATGTCGAGCACGCGTTTCAGAGGAGGAGTTTGGGGGGGAGAGGAGAAGTGGAGGGGGAGGAGGGGAGAGGGGGAGTGGAGATGAGGTGTGTGGAGAGGGCTTGCATATGCGCAGGAAGGGTGGTCACGCCGCACGCCACAACCATCACCGGATTGAACTCCGCTATAAGATGCTTCGAATTTAAAAACCAGCTATGGACGCGTACACAAGAAGAGATGACGACAAACAGACGCTGGAACTAGCAACAGGTTTAATGAAACCATCACAGATAACGTTCCTAGAAAAACCAAGCGCGCGTGCGTCGTAGATAAAACACGTGATTCACAAAAAAAGAGTGAATGGCATCAGTTGCCACATTTTCCTAAATAATCAATCTCTTTCTTTGATAGTGATAGCGAAGGTACACTAATGCATTTGTTCGAACCATGTTTACAGAATTTATATGCTTCAATCACTTCACGTTCGTATTGCGTGGTTCCCTTACCAATGATTTGCGTGCCTTTGAGATCAGGAGAACAGCCCCAAACCCGGCAATGAGCAGGCAGGTCTGCACGTCCTCCTGAGCTGATAGACGCTTCATTTTTCTTAAGCGGACATTAAATCACCGTCCCGTTTGTCCAATATACACGCGACCCCACCGACAATGGTATACGATAAATAACATTTGCGATGCACGTTACTAAAACAAGACTTATGACCGGTACAGAAGGCACTCCGAGATTTCCGCCCATCAATCCCGCCACAGAGACTTGATACCTTTCACTGCGCCGAAAACACAACGCGAATGCCATGCCGTGTGGCAACCTTTTTCACGTTATGTGAGACCTTGTGAATGTATGGCATGACTTGTATTCTCTTACGGTCGTCATGAACAGTTTTGTTAGCTCTGCTAACTCACCCTCGTTTAGTTGCCTGTTTCAGCTTTTTTTTAGTTTTGTCTCAGTTACCGCCTTAAGAACAGTTTTAGGGAAGCCAGCCGCCTCCAGACGTTTTCTCTGTCCTTCAAAACTTTGCTCCATCAAGTGATATCATCATCTGTTCAGGGCATTGTTGATACATAAGGTGGTTATGGCGTGCTTCACGATATTAGAGTGTGATGAGTCAAATGGTAGAAGTTTTTCTGGGTACGGGGAGCGTACATCCAACACACGTGACCATTATTAGAAAAGATTGGTATGAAGTCTAAAAACCTTATCACATTGTCTGAAGCTAGTTCTCTAGTAAACTTAAGAGGCTTGCTGCACGCTTTGAATTTGCTAAAGATGTCACCTGACACCGATTCAAGGCCCAAATCAGCAACATACCTGAACATTTTTACTACCCTATCATCATTTAAAGAGCTGCTCACAGCATTGTGAAATTTGGAAAGGTAAATGTGGTATCAAACAGGCGCTACGCTGGATACTATGCGAATACCATTTTTTTTTCATTGGTAAGGGAATCACGCAATACGAACGTGAAGTGATTGAAGCATATCAAATGGGGAAACATTGTTCGAACAAATGCATTAGTGTACCTTCGCTATTAGCATCAAAGAAAGAGATTGATTATTTAAAAAAATGTGGCTACTGATGTCATTCTGTCTTTTTTATGTGAATCACGTGTTTTATGTACGACGCATGCGCGCTTGGCTTTCCTGGGAACGTTATGTGTGATGGTTTCATTAAACTTCTTGCTAGTTTCAGCGTGTGTGTGTCGTCTTCTCTTCTTGTGTACGTGTCCATGAGCTGGTTTTTTAGTTTCTTCTAGTATGTACCAACAGGCCCAGCAACAGATTCTCCTGCATTCTATAGTGTAGTTACCGCAGCAGCAGCCTCTTTCCAGAGGTCCTGCTACGGATTGCCTGGGTATATGACGTGAAAGCTATGAATATGCTTTAAAAATGCGAACAATGACTCATTTAAAAATCGGTTCTTTACCTATGAACATCCGAGGATGCACTGGAATTTGTTCCTGGTAAGCTAACGACAAGTGCTTTTTTCTGATATCATCTGATTCACTGCATTGTATGAGAATATGAAGGACATTCAGTGGCTGACCACATTTATCACACAAAGGCGGATCGCCACCGGACAAAAAGTATGAGTGTGTACTGTGTGTGGATGTCCTGTTCTTGCAGGCTGCAGCGTTTTCATGGGCGGAAGCAGCTAGCTGGTGCGCCAACACGTTTCCTTGGGTTTCGCGGTGCCCTGGCACCGAGCACATTAAGACATGCTATTTGAGTGCGTAGACCGTACATAAAAGTGTGTAGAGCGAGACAAGGACGGGGTTCTTGTTCTTGTGCGTTTTAAGAGTTTTCAGAGCTTTCACTGCGCTTAGAGAATCTGTGTATATGACTGCGCTCTGTAGTTTTAATTATTTCATATGTTTAATGGCCGCAAATATCGCGTATGCCTCTGCTGTGAAGGTGCTTCTATTGGGCTGCAGAACGCCTTCATCTGAAAAGAATGGACCAACCGCTGCGTAGGACACAGAAGTGTGAGACCTTGAGGCATTGGTAAAGAATTCTGGAAAAGTGCATCTGTGTTGGAGTTCCAGGAAGTGTGTACGGATATGTGCAATAGGCGCGTGCTTAGTAACTTCCCCGAAGGATACATCTCAATCTATGAGTATCCACTGCCACGGCGGCGGATATGCAGCTGGACCACTAGACGGTGTTCAAGAAGTGGCACACCCATTTCTGCAGCAAGGCCCCTCACACGAAGTGTGTAGGGCAGTCTCATTGCAGGAAGGTTTTCAAACAGGGCAGAACTGGACAAATCATTGATAGCAGAGTGTAAGGGGTGTTCGTTGTTCACGTTTACCTTGAGGAAATATACAAAAAGGAGGATAACGACCACTCGTCGGATTCAACGTAAAGGCTTTCTTAGGGGTTCGTACGAAAATCACCCGTAGAAAGGCGAATGCCTAGAGGGTGAACAGGGTCAAGCATCTTCAAGGCGCTTGGTGTCGCAGACTGATAGGTATTCGCCCCGTAATCTAGGCGAGTGCGTGTGAGGCTTTTATAAAGGTTTATCAGACACTTTTTGTTACTACCCCATAAAGTGCGTGACAACACTTTCAGAATATTCACTGTTTTTAAGCACTTGTTTTAGTATATACTTGATGTGTGATATGAACGTTAGCTTCGTGTCTAGTTTTAGGCCTAAGAATTTATGTTCCTTCTTTACAGAGATAGATGTTGATCATGGAGGTCAACGTCAGGATCGGGATGAATGCCTCTCTTTCTGGAGAACAAGACGCACGTGCTTTTCTGTGGATTCAGTGGGAAAGTGTTTTCCTCTGCCCATTTAGAAACCTTGTTCAAACCAAGCTAACCTGCCGCTCACACATTGCAAGATTAGAAACACCGGTTGAACACTGCGTAGCGAACAACGAGGCACAAAAAATGGATATCCGCCACGGTTCGGTACGAGACCTACGAAAGCGCTCAAGCCGCCGCCGCTACGCCAGCTACACTGCGCAACATGGCGCGCACGTGATCATAGCAACGCCGCCATTGTGCAAACTGGATATGGCCGCTATGACGTCATTTCCTCCACACTTCTCTGCCAGCGCGCCGGCTGCGCATGCTCTCTCCTGAGTTCTTTCCGTCCTGTGTGTGTTCGCTTATTCCACGCATGTCAGGAGCGCCACTTGATGACGCCCTCACATTTCCGGTTTTGCTCAATAGCCAATCAGCGCGCACCAAAGGCGATACTTTTGCGATTGTCGCCTTTTGCGATAGTTTGAGAATACGGCCGCTGTGAGCGTTACAACACCACCTTACTTTATAATGAAGCCGAAATCGAAATTGAATTACATGCACGTTCGATTTCAACTCACTAGCATCGTCAGAAACAACACGGCGGCATGGAGCATCTCATTAGCACCTTTGTGTCTACAATATGTCTTCCCGCTGTACATTCTCGGGCAAAGGCCTCAAACAGTGTGAGAAGTCGTTACAGTGGGACCGAAAACGGCACGCACTACTGGGCACATCAGAGTACCTCCACGCAACATCTAAGCATCACCGGTGAACACACTTGATAAGAACCTTCCACCACACAAGAACGTTCGCAATAGGCCTCGTGCAGTGCTGTTTCAAATCGGACATGCAGCGCCACTGCGGCGGCTGCTGGCGCAATGTCCCTGTTCCCTTCGCATAGCCGCGCTTGGCCGCAGCAGGTTGGCAATGGCGCCTAGCAGCGCAAGCTTGTGCACGTGGCGAAAAAAGTCAACTTCTGTCTGCTCTGGCGAGTTCGCATGTCATAACAGCTACAAGAACACGGTGGGGAAATGCTGAAGGTGCAATTTTATCATTTTCCGTGGAAGTCGTACGACGCTGATCAGGGAAAACATTGGAACGCCGCCGTTCGGCGCGCCCGATAAGCAAACGCGTGTTGTCTTCACATGGTTTCTTTCGCTTTCTGTCGAAGTCACTCGCGTAACCAGGGGCATTCAAACCCCCTCCTCCCCCTCGATTTTTTTATTTTACATGTGTATGTGCACACGCATACATACAAATGCACGGACAACAATACATAAAGTATTGTTGAACCCCCCACCGAAAAAAAATTCTGGCTACGCTACTGCTCCAGGTAATGTTGACACATTGTTCGTTCCCTTGTTCATTTTATTATTTTTAGCCCGAGCGGAGGTTTTGTGGCAACCATTGCGAGGCAGAACAGTCCTCTGCAGTGCCTACTTTGTCGGCAGTGCACGACTGTCAAGCTGAGGGGCCCCAGGATCGGCTTTATGATCGGGAGACCCAGACATAAAACACAGCAGCACATGTTCAAAAAATATAATTTAGCAAAGTGTTCGACGTACTAACAGTGCTAGAAAACTAGGAGACGAGCGCTTCATGCGGTCTCTATCATTTTATCGTTGCTAATACGCCATTTCATCTATCTCAGCTTTCTGCTAATGCGCGCCGGTCATAGGACATCCTACGCGCGAGGCTGCCGATGAAAAGTTGGTATGCCAAGAAAAAAGTTTCCCACAGACCGACAAGAAATATTTCCGACCGACCGACAACACTGTGCAGTTCTTATATCACGCAGTAAACGTGACTAGAGGCATACAAACTGCCACGCCGAAGCGATCTACTTCGTTTGAAGTATTCCTGAAGGTTTCCTATTTGTCCACAGCCGCAAAAAAAGCAAGTGGGGCTGTTGTATTTTCTGTTCATTACACTTTGTCGACGGGAACTCGTCAGAAAGTCACACGAGAAAGCTTTAGTAACAAGGAAACAACTCACTATATTCACAGCATCAATACAAAAACGTCTTCTTTGCTCAGTCTTTGGGTCGCATCTGCTTCCGTTTCGAGCCGCCGGCCCTTCGTCCGAGTTGGGGAGAGGGTATCCTCCTCGCTAGCGGATTTGGTCTTTCAGACCCCGCTTCCCTCCAGGGCTTCTTCACATGTTTCTGCTGAGGACGGTCCTGCTCCTTTTCTTTACATTTGTATTTTCTACAGGGGTTCTTTTGCGGTGCCATTTTCACGCATCGACGTTCAGCACACACAACTTCGAGCTACGCGCCGGGGAGGGAACAGGGACAAAATGCGCTAAGCGGCCGCATTGGCGCTGCGCACTCGGAGAGCGGTGGTGCCATCAACTGAGCGCATGAGGCCTGTAGAGACAACTGAGCACGTATGTGCATGATCGGCGACTTGCGAGCGAACTGGATGCTGTTCAGGCAGCGATTTCAGCTTTACTTCACTGTTGCAAGTCAAGAAATTGTGTCCATCGAATAGACGGCGATCTTCCGACTTACCGCAGCCGGCGCACCCGTGGCCCGTATCTACAGCATTTGAGACTTTGGTCTTCCATCTGAGGCGATTCCACAACCACGAACTGTTGTGCAGCAGCCGCAAAGCAGTGTATACCCGCTACAGCTTTCCCTGGTGAAAGCAGCAAGCTAAAGAACGTTTCGGCTCTTCTCTTCCCGCCTTGAACCTTAAAGCGCATGAATGTAACACTGAGGAGCAGCGCGACAAGGTGATCAGAAAATAGACCTCTCCAGATTGAAAGCAGACCTCTCCAGGTATGAACTACCATTTGTGCTGACTAGCGGTAATGGTTCACAACTGTCATATACAGATTTTGCCAAGGTCACCAAGCAGTGACAGTTCACACAGGACTTCCCGCCCAAATCACCTTCAGCCTAATGGAATGGTTGACAGTGCGGTAAATACAGCTAAGTCTTTGTTGAATAAAACATTGAAAAGTATTCATGAGCCGCAGGTATTCTTCTTGGACAACTGATATACACCGTGCTGGAATAGAAAGGCAAGCCCGCTAAACTGCTGACAGGTTGTTGAACCAAACGTACTCTGTCGACAAGGAACATGCTGCCTAATCTACCCACCCTGCACCAGCAGACTAATTGGTAGGAAACAGACGGAACGAATAAGGAACTACTACAGTGAGGAAGCATGAGAGCTACCCCTGCTGAAGAAAGGTGACTCTGCAAGAGTACGACCATTCATGTCTTGAGTGCCATGGGAAAAAGGCATTCTGGTAGAACTAATATTGGCCGGATCTTAGAACACTCAAATACATGGTGGCATGCTAAGGAGAAAGGAGCACACCTATGACATGCGCCTCAGACATTTCAGCTTGTGACCAACTAGAAAAGTGTTGCAGAATCTGGCCAAATGGATCAATGGTGCAGACCACTGTATGAATCTGGTGCTACTCCTACATCAAGTACAAAGGAACTACACCAAGGAAAGACTTTGTAATGAACAGAGCAGAACAGCTTTGTCTCAGTTGGGTGTCTTCTCGCTTGACCCACTAGAGTGAGGCCATCACACAATGGGCAGGTGCGTTTCTTCAAGATCTGACATCAGCATTAAAGTCAAAGCGACCGCGAACCCAGACCTCAGACAAATGGCAAGATGATTACAGCTGTTTGGTGTTATTCGTGCGCTGCATAGCGTGTTATGCAGGCTCGGTGTCTCCTTGTTGGTGTCGCCCGTATTCGCTGTGAATGATAGTTTGAGCAGACTACTGTGCCCTTTCATGGTAGCGCAATTTGTAGTTTAGGTTTTCTCACCGACAACACAGTGTGTTCTGCAGGCCTCCTTTCTCCTCGTTTCTGTGTCCTCTGCGTGTTGTCGGTGATCATTCGTGTGGAATAATGTGCCCTTTTCTTGTGGTGTAGTTTGATGTTTAGGCTTACTTACAGACAGTGTTCTGCAGGCTTGGTGTCTCATTTGTGTTCCGTGAATTATTGTATTGGCACAAACGGATGAAGGTATGAGGCCAAGTGTCGGAAAAAAATTTTTAAAAAGCGATAATCACTAGATATTATTTGTCTACATTGTAAAGCAGACCTTTTTAGGAGGATATTAGCATTATAAAGGAATCCTAGTTTTTTTTTAATTTTCCATAATTAAAAATTTCATTAAAAGTGGGCCTCACGCATATAGTCCTAACTCAAATTCCACTGAACAAAAAAAAAACTAATTTTTTGCAGACACATAAAAGAAGCATTGGCCAGTGCAATGAACCAAAACAAATGATATGAGATGGATACTAAAATTATCGTGATTAAATAACCAAAATTATGCACTAACACTAGGGGCACCTTCGTATAACATGCAGCCATATTAAATCTTGTGGCACGATTTTGGTTATTGAGGCTCATTGCACACCCACTAATGTGATAAGGAAGTGTGCCAAGTTTTAATGAAAAATCTTTATTAGCAAAAACGTTATCAATGTTCGCATACGGAAAAGTACCACAAATGTTAGTTCTGAAAAAATCATCAAAAAAGGTTTCAAACATGTGCAGCGCTTGCACAAGGTGACCAAGAGCCCTAAAATGCTCGATATTCGTTGCCAGTTCCATCCTGGACCTTATTCTTGTGTGTCATTGCTCGAGCGGCAAATTTCCTTTTCTTTTCTAGCTTGCTTTGTGGTAGAGTGCTTATTTGGGCCGGTTAGTACATGTTCAACAATACGAGAAATAGCGCGAAACACGGGGGCGTCAATGAGACGCACCAAGCGCTTAGTCTTTCTCATTCACTGTCCCGTGTTTCGCGCTGTTTCTCGTATCGTTGCTTTGCAGCATCAGTGCCGTGATAGGACGCTTTCGCGATGCGGTGCCGATAATTTGTGAGGCGAGTTTTTGCAGTGTAGAGGCCAGGCTCGAAGCCAAATAATGAAATGTGCTTCTGTTGCCATTATTAAAAGGGCATACATCATCATACAAAGCAAATTTATTTATTTACAGGCTCACATACGTGTGCTTGAGGTGCACGATGTTGCGCGACTACCAGGAGAGAAGTTTATTACTTTTATGATTAAAAATATGGATTCACAATGCTATTAGAGCATTACATGTTTGCACTTGACATGACTGTTAAATAACCAACAAAGTACTACATATAGAGCTAATTTGATGATGCACACAAAACTGGCACTTTCAGTTTCCGTTTCGTAGATGAAGGGTGGTCTAACATTTCTGCTTGTATCTTTGTAAAGAAACTGCGTGGACAGAAACTTCATACAGCAAAATGATGGGCGGTAAATTGCGCATTTAGCAAAAAAAATGACATTTCAAAAAAATCCTTTTTTCCACTTGACCTCATACCTTAAGCACTTTTTTTGCAATTGTTTATTTTTTGGCCCATATTTACTTACAGACAGTTATAGAAAGAATGAATTGCTTTCTTGACAATTTAAGTCCCGAACAGAGGTGTAAGTGCAGAGCAACTGGAAGAGTTGCTGTATCACGTTTTCATCAGTCAGTGATGCAACCAGGTACTTGAGTACTGTAAACAGTTGTTGAGGATGATTCGAACAGGAACGGGCACCCCCTCTTTTGTTCGAAAGCCGGACATATCTACATACATTAATTGCTTTATTGTGAATCAGACTCTGATTGTACTTTCTTACCATCTCCAGTCACATGTTTTTCTGCTTGTATCTTTCATTAAAAGCTTTTTCATCACCTTTTGTGTTCACAAAGGGTAAGGCCTTTGTCAGACTGCAGTTTTTCTGGCTGCATGGTTCCAATTGGTTCCACGTCCATGATTCTTGTCAATCGTTGGGTTCATTGTGGTCGTTGCCCCGTGTCATGCAAGTATGTTGCTCCTGTTTCAGTAGATCTGTTTCATGTGTGTTTAACCTGAAACCACGCTTTAAAACATGATTGTGGAGAAGCATCATAATCAGGCGCAGTTTGACTTCACAATTATCTGCTTACTTCATTGTGTAACGGTTTCCATGCAGTGAGATTGCATTACTTATTCGTAAGACTAACAGAGCCGAAACGACAAGGACTTAGGAGAGTAACAAACAAGACAGATTACAGCGCTTCGTCTGTCGTGTTTGTTACTCTCATCCATCCTGGTCGTTTCCGCTCTGTTAGTCTTCGGAATATACAACCAACATGCCCAAAGATTTGCTGCTCTATGCATTCATCAACTCATCTTAATTTTGCCCTAATATCCTTTGTATTCGCTCTTACAGTTACATTTTTAAGCAGTGATAATCTGTTTGATTTTATAGGCTGATGATATTTTGCTGCGACTAAATTGTATTTCACTGTGCAAATGTTACACATCATCATCATCATCATCAGCCTGTCTACGCCCACTGCAGGGCAAAGGCCTCTCCCATGTTCCGCCAATCAACCCGGTCCTGTGCTTTCTGCTGCCACGTAATACCTGCAAACTTCTTAATCTCATCTACCCACCTAATTTTCTGTCTCCCCCTCACGCGTTTGCCATCTCTTGGAATCCAGTCAGTTACCCTTAATGACCACCGGTTATCCTGCCGACGTGCTACGTGTCCGGCCCATATCCATTTCTTCTTCTTGATTTCAACTATGATGTCCTTAACCCCTGTTTGTTTCCTGACCCACTCTGCTCTCTTCCTGTCTCTTAAGGTTACACCTATCATTTTCCTTTCCATCGCTCGCTGCGTCGTCCTCAATTTAAGTTGAACCCTCTTTGTAAGTCTCCAAGTTTCTGCTCCGTAGGTAAGTACCGGTAAGATGCAGATGTTATATACCTTCCTCTTGAGGGATAGTGGTAGATTACCATTCATGATTTGATAATGCTTGCCGAATGAGCCCCAACCCATCCTTATTCTTCTAGTTATTTCACTCTCATGGTTCGGCTCCGCGGTTACTACCTGTCCTAAGTAGACGTACTCCTTTACAACTTCCAGTGTCTCGCCACCTATCGCAAAGTGCTGTTCTCTGCCAAGATTGTTCCACATTACTTTAGTTTTATGCATATTAATTTTCAGAATGTTACAGAACCCGATCACTAATCGCATTCCCTGTGGTGTAATAACTGTGTATTAGTAAATACATTATACTTTCATTTTTTCTATCATTTCATACTTCCACTATGTTTAGTGAATAGTTGCTCACAGACTAAAGCACTGTATCTGGTGCTGGCTTTGACGTGATGCCAACGACGTCTGGACCAGTAGTTAGCTATTGCATGGTCGTAAGTTCCGTTTTAGGCTTGGCGTGTGGGTATGTTTCTTCTTAAAGTTTTGCCATGAATGTTGACATGGTATTTTCTTGGTGCCACAGGCTCTAAGGCTCTATTCCTCATTGTATCTCGCCGTTATGTGTGGGAGCTGGCAACGAATAATGTGGGTGTGTGAGAAATTTGGGCTTATTTGCATTTTGTGCAGGAATAGAACTTAATAGAATAAAATCATCAGTTCATAGTTTTGGCCAGTAACAAATTGTACGCTGGAGTCCATAGTAAAAAGACGAACCTTCTTTGCATGGTTGTCCAGCTTATAACGCCTCACATCACATCATTTTCAGCTAATCACAAACTCGGGCAAATAAAGTCATGTTTGTCCAATCGGTGGGCCTGAACAGGTGCCATTACCTTTGGCCAATGGAGAACTCCATGGCCATATTTTCAGACGACTGCACTCCTTGTAGCGTTCAGTCATTGTTGTGAAGGCACATAGCTGGAGGCAGCAATTCATCCTTGCACCACGGCGAGGAAACCCTTCCTCTGTCGGAGAACAGAGAACTTGAACTGCTTCAGCTCCAGCGCTAAGGCATCATTACTTAGTCGATGACTCAAATCCCATGCCTCTGTGCCACAGTTACGCGCTCGAGCATTTATCGGTGTGAGTGTGCGGCTGGTATACGAGACTGGTGATCCCTCCTGGAATAGTACTGCTCCAATGCCTTTGTCATTAGCATCACATTGAATGGTGGGTTCTTTCTTGTCATCATAGTGAGCACTGGTGGTGCAGTCACAAAACATTTCACTGCCTCAAAGGCTTCTGTCCACTCGTTTGATCGTGTCCACTCAGCATACTATGCCGTTGGTCTTCTGATTGGTTCTATCAAATTCCATGATGCCCGGCAAATATCTGGCAACGTTGTTCACTATACCATAAAGTCTTGTCCACCACTCGTATCCATGGAAGGTAACAACATTTCAACAGTGGCTGTGGCCCTATCAGGGGGAATGAGTAATTTGATGGTGAGTTTGTGACCTAAGATCACTTGTTCTGTGGTTGATTCTAGATTCTGCTTGTTGATGCATATGTCTTCGTGCATCTCTTGAGCAGCATCTTGAACCTCCACATCCTGTAATGGTCTTCCTGGATCATCTTGTTTCCAGTACCATACAGAAGTATATCATTTGTGGCACGTGACGCCTTATGGGTCAACAAGTGCTCTTTAAAGTCGCTACTGGAAAATCTGCTCACAGCCAAACGAAATGGTAACCAAGGTCACCTGTACCATGAAAACGGGTTCTGAAACAGTTGTCAGGTGACTTGACTTTGCTCCAGGATGCAAAGCCAGCATCCTTTTTTTATGTCCAGTTTGGCGAACACTTTTGTTTGTGCGAGCTCTTGTGAGATATCCTCTATCACTGGCACGCGGTGTTGTCGCCTTAGTGCTTTTTTCAATGTTTTCTGATTGATGCAGATTCGCAATTCACAGGAGTTCTTTTTGTAAATTACCACGCAGCTCAACCATGGTGTTAGCTGGTCCGCCTTGGCAATTATTTGTTTCTTTTCAACTTCTTGTAGGACGTACGGTAGGTGTGGCTTTATGACCAGTGGTACTTAGCTTGTAGTTGACACCTCAGGTGTAATTGCAAGCCGAGTAACAGTGTTTTTTAGCTTCTATATACTGTCAGGTGTCACATGGGTATGCACTGAAATGTATCATTCTTTGAAAGCTTCCTTGATTTTCTTTAGACTTCTGGGAATCTTCATGCAATAGTGCTCTTCAATGATGCTGGGCTCTGTCCTAGTGCAGACATCGGCATGTAGTTCACCACTGAGTCTCATCTTCGATGTTTCTCTTCCCAATAAAGGTGCAAAGTGCTTAACCACTATGACAATCTCGACTGAGTATTTTTTCTTTGTTGTTACGTTTCTGAGATGGAGTCAACATTTGTCTTTTGGAACAATGATTGTTTCGTTGTACATCATCAAGTGTGAAGGCACTTCCTCAACATTGTTTCACCCACAACTTTTAGGAATGGTATTCACTGATCATCTGCTGTCAACTTGGAATCTCATCTTCTTGTTCTCTGTAATCTGAATCTATCTATCTATCTATCTATCTATCTATCTATCTATCTATCTATCTATCTATCTATCTATCTATCTATCTATCTATCTATCTATCTATCTAGCCGCCTGCGACTTTGTGCTCTCCTGGTCGCTTGGTTCATCGAATGTGCACCAAAATTGGTATGGTGTAACATGACTGTATGACGAAGATAAATGACAAGTCATAACATGAAAATCATGACACGCATGTCATGTACAGCATGACTTACGTGCCACGGTCATGGGGCGGTGGCGGCCGTTTAGCTAGATATACACCAAAATTAGTATCTTGTCAAGTGACTGTGTAATGAACATAAATAACACGAGTTAACATGAAAATTATGACACGCATGTCATGTACAGCATGACTTCCGTGCCACGCTCATGGATCGCTGGCGGCCGTTTCGCTAGCTTGATCTACCCCGAAATTGGTATTGCGCGACGTGACTGTGTGACGAACATAAAAACACGAGTTAACATGACAATCATGACACGCATGTCATGTACAGCATGACTCACGTGCCACGCTCATGGGGCGCTGGCGGCGGTTTCGCTAGGTTTATATACACCAAAATTGGTATTGTGCGACGTGGTATGGCGTAACATGACTGTATGACGAACATAAATGACAAGTCATAACATGAAAATCATGACACGCATGTCACGTACAGCATGATTTACACGCTACGCTCATGGTGCGCTGGCGGCCGTTTCACTAGTTTGATATACACCAAAATTCGTATCTTGCGACGCGACCGTGTAACAAACATAAATAACACGAGTTAACATGAAAATCATGACACGCATGTCATGTACAGCATGACTTACGTGCCACGCTCATGGGGCGCTGGCGGCCGTTTCGCTAGATTTATATACACCAAAATTGGTATCTTGTTGCGTGACTGTGTAATGAACATAAATAACACGAGTTAACATGAACATCATGACACGCATGTCATGTACAGCATGACTTACGTGCCACGCTCATCGAGCGCTGGCGGCAGTTTCGCTAGCTTGATCTACCCCGAAATTGGTATTGCGTGACGTGACTGTGTGACGAACATAAAAACTCGAGTTAACATGAAAATCATGACACGCATGTCATGTATAGCATGACTTCCGTGCCACGCTCATGGAGCGCTGGCGGCCGTTTCGCTAGCTTGATCTACCCCGAAATTGGTATTGCGCGACGTGACTGTGTGACGAACATAAAAACACGAGTTAACATGATAATCATGAAACGCATGTCATGTACAGCATGACTTACGTGCCACGCTCATGGGGCGCTGGCGGCGGTTTCGCTAAGTTTATATACACCAAAATTGGTATTGCGCGACGTGGTATGGCGTAACATGACTGTATGACGAACATAAATGACAAGTCATAATATGAAAATCATGACACGCATGTCATGTACAGCATGATTTACACGCTACGCTCATGGTGCGCTGGCAGCCGTTTCGCTAGTTTGATATACACTAAAATTGGTATCTTGCGACACGACCGTGTAACAAACATAAATAACACGAGTTAACATGAAAATCATGACACGCATGTCATGTAGAGCATGACTTACGTGCCACGCTCATGGAGCGCTGGCGGCAGTTTCGCTAGCTTGATCTACCCCGAAATTGGTATTGCGCGACATGACTGTGTGACAAACATAAAAACTCGAGTTAACATGAAAATGATGACACGCATGTCATGTACAGCATGACTTCCGTGCCACGCTCATGGGGCGCTGGCGGCGGTTTCGCTAGCTTGATCTACCCCGAAATTGGTATTGCGCGACGTGACTGTGTGGCGAACATAAAAACACGAGTTAACATGAAAATCATGACACGCATGTCATGTACAGCATGACTTCGTGCCACGCTCATGGGGCGCTGGCGGTGGCTTCGCTAGCTTGATCTACCCCGAAATTGGTATTGCGCGACGTGACTGTGTAACGAACATAAATAACACGAGTTAACATGAAAATCATGACACGCATGTCATGTACAGCATGTCTTACCTGCCACGCTCATGGGGCGTTGGCGGCCGTTTCGCTAGCTTGATCTACCCCGAAATTGGTATTGCGTGACGTGTCTATGTGACGAACCTAATAACACGAGTTAACATTAAAATAATGACACGCCTGTCATGTAGAGCATGACTTACGTGCCACGCTCATGGAGCGCTGGCGGCAGTTTCGCTAGCTTGATCTACCCCGAAATTGGTATTGCGCGACATGACTGTGTGACAAACATAAAAACTCGAGTTAACATGAAAATGATACACGCATGTCATGTACAGCATGACTTCCGTGCCACGCTCATGGGGCGCTGGCGGCGGTTTCGCTAGCTTGATCTACCCCGAAATTGGTATTGCGCGACGTGACTGTGTGGCGAACATAAAAACACGAGTTAACATGAAAATCATGACACGCATGTCATGTACAGCGTGACTTCCGTGCCACGCTCATGGGGCGCTGGCGGTGGCTTCGCTAGCTTGATCTACCCCGAAATTGGTATTGCGCGACGTGACTGTGTAACGAACATAAATAACACGAGTTAACATGAAAATCATGACACGCATGTCATGTACAGCATGACTTACGTGCCACGCTCATGTAGCGCTGGCGGCAGTTTCGCTAGCTTGATCTACCCCGAAACTGGTATTGCGCGACATGACTGTGTGACAAACATAAAAACTCGAGTTAACATGAAAATGATGACACGCATGTCATGTACAGCATGACTTCCGTGCCACGCTCATGGGGCGCTGGCGGCGGTTTCGCTAGCTTGATCTACCCCGAAATTGGTATTGCGCGACGTGACTGTGTGGCGAACATAAAAACACGAGTTAACATGAAAATCATGACACGCATGTCATGTACAGCGTGACTTGCCTGCCACGCTCATGGGGCGCTGGCGGCGGTTTCGCTAGCTTGATCTACCCCGAAATTGGTATTGCGCGACGTGACTGTGTAACGAACATAAATAACACGAGTTAACATGAAAATCATAACACGCATGTCATGTACAGCATGACTTACGTGCCACGCTCATGGAGCGCTGGCGGCAGTTTCGCTAGCTTGATCTACCCCGAAATTGTTATTGCGCGACGTGACTGTGTGACAAACACAAAACTCGAGTTAACATCAAAATCATGACACGCATGTCATGTACAGCATGACTTCGTGCCACGCTCATGGGGCGCTGGCGGTGGCTTCGCTAGCTTGATCTACCCCGAAATTGGTATTGCGCGACGTGACTGTGTAACGAACATAAATAACACGAGTTAACATGAAAATCATGACACGCATGTCATGTACAGCATGTCTTACCTGCCACGCTCATGGGGCGCTGGCGGCGGTTTCGCTAGCTGGATCTACCCCGAAATTGGTATTGCGCGACGTGACTGTGTGGCGAACATATAAACACGAGTTAACATGAAAATCATGACACGCATGTCACGTACAGCATGACTTACGTCCCACGCTCATTGGGCGCTGGCGGCCGTTTCGCTAGCTTGATCTACCCCGAAATTGGTATTGCGTGACGTGTCTATGTGACGAACCTAATAACACGAGTTAACATTAAAATAATGACACGCCTGTCATGTACAGCATGACTTACGTGCCACGATCATGGCGCGCTGGCGGCCGTTTCGCTAGCTTGATCTACCCTGGAATTGGTTTTGCGCGACGTGACTGTGTGACGAACATAAAAGCACGAGTTAACATGAAAATCATGACACGCATGTCATGTACAGCATGGCTTACGCGCCACGCTCATGGGGTACTGGCGGCCGTTTCGCTAGCTTGATATACACCAAAATTGGTATCTTGCGACGTGACCGTGTGAGGAACATAAATAACACGAGTTAACATGAAAGTCATGACACGCATGTCATGTACAGCATGACATCCGTGCCACGCTCATGGATCACTGGCGGCCGTTTCTCTAGCTTGATCGACCCCAAAGTTGGTATTGCGCGACGTTACTGTGTGACGAACATAAATAATAGGACTTAACATGAAACCCATGACACGCATTTTCCTCAATGGCATACAAGACAATGTATGCAGCTCTTTGCTGGCTGCTTCGCATTACATAGGTTCCCACAATGCGTGGGATCTGCCGGCTTTTTTTTTTGTTGAAATGCTCTTTTTTGTTAAGAACATGCGCTTTTTCACAGTACCTGCACAAGCAGATGATGTCGTCGCTGCGTGTTGCTTGTGCTTGGTTGCCTTGACGACGTGCAACGGTCTCTTCCGTGGACACGCTGGCATTCTGCCTGAATGCTTTAGTCGACTAGCGAGCGTATCATGCGTGAGGTACACTTGCAAATGTCTCCAAAGTAGGGTCCCGCAGTTTCAGCAGTTTCATGTGTACCTCTTGATTGCTCATCCCGAAAATGACTTGGTCGTGGATCATCTTGTATCGCTGACCTTTGTATTTACACTGTTGTCTTAGCCTTGAGGTCCGTGAGCAATGTGCTGAAGGCTTCCCTGCTTCCTGCATGGCCATACATATTGTGCTTAGACTAAATTTCTTCTGGGCGCCAAGTAGCCATCCAACTTTTTTACCACTGTGGCAACTACCTTTTCAGTTTCTGGAACTGTCAGTGTTGGCACACCGAACTCGTGGTGTACACAACCTGATCCTGCAATAGTCACAGAAGTGCAAACTTTTGTTAATGTGACTTGTTCTTTTGGCCATTTGCTGTCATGTATAGTCTGACATGCTGTTTTAAGGACTCCAGTTGCCTTGAAGGTGTCGTGTGAGGCACATCTCCAATGACTCAATCGCCATGTTTCTCACAATTATTTCACTCGGGCAATGATGTCACAACAGTTCTCTTGCTGAATAGTCATATAGTTTGCTCATTTGAAATGCCACCTGGCCTTGATTGCTACTTGGGGGTTCTACTTAGTTCTTTGTGAGCCGTTTAACACTATCTGACATCTTTAGTTACGTTTTACAGCGAAAGCTGTTATGAGATCATTTCACCGGCCGTTTTTGGCGCCGTAGTTGTCCGCCGCCGCCGCTGCCGCCGCCGGTGTCCGTAACCAGTATCGCTCGAAATAAGAAAAAAAAAACTAAATAAGAAAAAAATTACAGGATGGAACGAGGTTCGAACCTGGGCCCTCTGCGTGTGAGCCAAGTATGCAACCTCTGAGCCATGCCGGTGCTTGAAGCTGCTTTGCAAAAAGGTCCTATACAGGCTTCATGTCGGGAAGCAACCACATTAGCATATGCAATATAGCGTGGTAGAAGAGTAAAATAAGCACCAAGCGTCGCACAACGCGAATTCTGTAACCAGGCGTCACACAATGCGAATTGCGCAACGAGTAGGTTGTTGAATGCATCCAACCCATTACAAATGACTCTGCCATAATTCTTCTTCGTCATCAAGCACAGCATCAACAAAGTGCGCATAATGCCTTACATGCGTTTAGCAGGTACCAACGCTCTCCGTAGAATGACGAAAAATGGCACAGTGCCTGCTGCCCTACTCTCAAAAATTACAATGATGTATAGCGTAGCGGGTTCCTCGCAAGTGTACTTGTATTGGCTGCCAAGGAAGCCCATAAGCGCATGATCCATTTCCTCGGGGTCTCAGTAAAGTTCTTCGCCCCCCCCGTCTCTCTCCCACGTCAACGTATGTTATACAGCATGACGGGAGAGGGAAATAGCGACCGGGCGTCACCCAATGCAAATTACATAACTGGTGGGCCGTTTAAAGATTCCAACCCATTACAAAGGGCTGAGCAATAATTCTTCATCGTCATCAGTCGTCGCGTCAACAAAGTGCACATAATGCCTTACAGACGTGTAGCTGGTGCCTCGCTTCTCCGCAGAATGGTGAATAATGGCTTAGTAGGTGCTTCCCAACTTCACAAAAATTGTTATTTATGGCGTAGTGGGTACCTTTCTAGTGTACTTGTATTGTAGCCCCAAGAGAGCTTAACGGGCTCTAGAAATGCCGCTCTTCCAGCTTTCGCTGTGACTGTGCTGCGGTTTCAGCGCAGGCCTGGCGTTTTTTTTTTATCACTTAAAAATACCCAGCATTGGTCGGGCGGAAAAACGAGCTGACACGACGCCAAGGTGATGGCCTGCCCCGATGAGGATGCTGAATGTGAAAGCAAAACTGAAAACATATATTGCAACTGTACTGGAAATATTGGGTAGTGGGGATGTGGTTTGGAAAGAGAAAACGACGACGGATTATTCATAAAAGCTACGTTTTGGTGTTGTCCCGAGTGTCATCTCTCGTTGCTCGGCTCTACCGTCTGTGGACTTGGTCACCCAAAACGCCTCGTGGCACAACATACGAGTGTTATTTTTATGACTGCACAGTAGTTATTAACATGCACAGGCATCTGTATTCTGCAAGTATGTACGCATACATCTTGAGAGAAAGCCTACAGCAGGCTTTTTATCGGCTGAAAATTTGGTGTCTCAACCCCTTTACGGTCATGAAGTGCGGAATGCTCCTGCAGAACCCTTTTACACGTGTGAATTTACTGTGTTTCGTGCATTTAGTTACGGCTATAAAAGGGCAACATAGGCTGCAGCTGTATGTGATCCATAGAAATATTGGAGTGTGAAAAACCCAGACAGATACGCTAAGCTTGTGTGTGTTGTTCGTGCTTCTTCAATCGTTTATTAAGCCGCACCAACTAGCCATTGTCAACCTTTATTCAAAAGTGAGCGTACACAAAAGTCGAAATGGTTCCCATTTGTGTTATTGGGCGTTTCAGAGATTATTTTGTCTTTCTGGCCTCTACCTTAACTCTTAAACATTTGCATAATGGCTATAATAACGCTGATGCCACGTGATCATTTGATTTTGTTGCAACGTTAACAGACCACGTTAAGGCAACGTGATTATGTGATTTTTGTTGCAACATTAAAACACAACGTTAAGGCAACGTAGCACCAGTAAGGTTAATACAATGTTATGTTTCGCTGTTGAACGTTGCCTCACATTAGTTGCATTCAAGCAACGTTGACTCAACGTTCTGCGTTACTTGGGAAGCGGCACGATCATTTAGTAGTGGGATTGCTCTATGCATGATGTGAGGAATAGATTGATATGTGATGTTTATTGCCGCAAGGGCCATTTAATGGCCAACGAGCGCCAGGACATGGTAACAAATGTGAACAATGATCATGGTAAGTGGCTGTAAGCGAGCCTTAAAATTCCTCACGCAAACGCGGGTAAAACATGTAAGTATTAAAATCATGAGAGTGACGTGAAATGTGCATGTAGTGAGAAGGAATGGCGATTGGTTGCAATAATAAAACTACGGGTATATGGCACGAGCACGGATGCCTCGTCAACGCCCTTGATTCCAAGGGCTGCGAGGCAGGTGCTTTCCTTTGGCGTAACTACCACAGCGGCAGCCTCTGTTAGGAGCCCGTGCTAGGGAATGCCTGGGTAAATCACGTGAAAGTCATGCACATCGTTTAAAAACGAAAGCAATGATTGGTAAACTGGTTCCCTACTTATGAACTTCGATGGATGAAGAGGTACTTGCTGTCTGTACGGTAATTTAAAATGTTTTCTTCGACCAGTGTCTAGTTCTTTACATTGAAATAAAATGTGGTTCAACGCACTTCGCGCACATGGGTGGATCACCACCGGAGAGAAGGTGTGAGTGTGTACTTTGTGTACTGTGTGTATGTCCTGTACTTAGCCTTGTATTACTTCTGTGTGGCGTGACAATGATACTGGCGGCCAATTACCCAGATGCGGCTTGATAACCGGTAGTTTGTTTTGTGTGTGTGTGTATCCCATGTGCTCTGCCAATAAGCCTTGAGCTTTCCTTTAACCCATATATGCCAAAACAAAAATGACAAAACAAATATTTTTTTCACAAAAAGTGTACTTGTCCCCTCAAAAGAAAGCACAAGTCCTTTCTTTACTGCCAGGTAAATGCAACACTGTTTTTCAAGCCGTCCTATACATATAGGACACTGGGCATTAGGGGTGCTATGTGCGGATGTGGTAAGCTTTGAAACATTTCACGCGCACACCGACATTGCACTTCTTCATCTCCATGACGTATTTCATACAAAGCACGCGTTTGCCCGGAGAAAGCGGTCGGCATTTCACGTGCACTTCTTCCTCTCCATGACGTCTTTCACACAAACCACGATTTTGCCCGGAGAAAGCGGTTGGCACGTAGAACCATGAAAAGCAAGCAGTGCCCACGCTTGCACACTTTAAGAATGAGGCTTTGAGAATGAGACAAGGACAGGATTTCTTTGTTAGATGCGAAGTATCTTAAGGCGGAGCTCAATCCGGTGGTGGTGGTGGTGGTGGTGGTGTGCGTCGTGACCACCCTTACTGCGCATGCGCATACCCTCTCCACACACCTCCTCTCCACTCACCCTCTCCCGTCCCCCTCTCCACTTTCCCTCTCCCCTTCCCCTCGCCACTTTCCCTCTCCCCTCCCTCTTTCCACTCTTCCTCTGAAACGCGGGCTAGACATGCCGAAATTCTCCTGCGCAACGCCGCGATGAGCTCGAGCGCATGCGCGTCCCCTCCCCTTCTCTCTCCTCTTCTACGCTGCCCCCCTCTCGCCCGCCTGTCGACCGCGTTCCCCGCTCGCCCTGTGAGAATTAACGGCCAGGCTAGATTGAAGATAGGACGCGCGTAGCGTCCCTCTTCGCGTTCCACGACGCGAGGTCCATAGCATGCCCAACGAACGCCAACGGAACGCGATCGTGCAAGTGCTCCGGCTTCGCATCGCCTCATGGTCCTCTTTAGCGGGATATGGTGTAATTTTTTTAGAGTTTTTAAGGCTTTTACCACACTTAGGGAATTCGTAGTTTTAATTGTTTAATGTGTAACGGCCGCAAGGATCGCGTAAGCTTTTTCTGTGAAGATACTTGAATTAGGGTGCAGAATACCGGAATCGGAAAATGATGGACCAACGGCCACGTATGACACAGAAGTATTGGACTTAGAGGCGTCTATAAATAATTCTGCACAAATATGTTTGTGCTGTAGTTCTAGGAAGTATGTACGGATATGTGCAATCGGCGCTTGTTTCGTTAGTTCCACGAGAGAGAGAGAAAGAGCAGAGGAAGGCAGGGAGGTTAACCAGAAGTTTGCATCCGGCATGCTACCCTGCACTGGGGTTGGGGAATAGGGGGCTGAAAGCGAGAGAGAGAAAATAAATAATAAAGAAAAAAGAAAACAACCACACACACACACGAGAGCGTTCCGCTCAGAGGCGCTCTGACAGGCCTGTGGATCGCAGGAAAGCTAGTAGTGCTTGTAAAGCCTTCTTCTGCGACGTTATGTCCGGACGATGCTGTAGTAGTCTTTCTTCTGATAGAGGCTGGTCGTCTAACTTCTTGAAAGCATAGAAAAGAGATTGTCTCTGTGTGCTTACTCCAGACAGTCACACAGAACATGTCGAATCGTTTCTTCGTCGCCGCAGTGTTCACAGGCGGTGGTGTCGGCCATCCCTATGCGGAATGCATACGCATGGGTAAACGCGACGCCCAGCCATAATATACCCAGAACGGTAGCGTCACCCCTGCGAAGTCTTGATGGCAGTCGAAGGTTCAACGTGGAATCAAAGGAGTGTAGTCGTGCATGCATGAAATGTGGCTCATTCCAATTTGACATGGTGCATTGGCGAGCGAGCATGCGGAGCTTCCGAGCAGCGTGTCCTAGAAAGAGGTATCGACAGGTCGCGGTTTTCTGTATGGGCTGCACGGGCAGCTTGATCGGCCTGTTCATTGCCGATAACCCCACAATGATTGGTAGCCATTGAAATGTAATGCGGTGTCCTTTCTCGGTTAAGTGGTGGAACATCTCGGCAGTCTCAAATACCAACTGTTCGTGCGGACCGCGGCGTAAAGTCGACAGTAGAGACGGCAGTGCCGCCTTGGAGTCGCAGAAAATCGTCCACCTTTTTCTCATTTGGTCGTTAATTAGAAGCAGCGCGGCGCGAAGCGCTGTGAGCTCTGCTGCCGTCGATGTTGTTGGGTGAGCCATCCTGAACTTGATAGTTGTGTCGATCGTTGGAATCACGACCGCCGCTGTTGAACTGCTTGGTAGGACGGAGCCGCCGGTGTAGACGTGAGTCAAGTCGTGATACTTCTCCTACAGCAGAAGTAAAGCGAGCTGTTTAAGAGCTGGTGCTGACAGATCTTGTTTCTCCTGGACGCCTGGTATTGTCAGGTTGATGATTGGTTGTTTCAGGCACCATAGAGGAATCGAAAGTCTCGCCGCCGGTGCGAAGCCAGTTGGTAGAGATTCACCGTGTGTGGTTACTGTTCGGCAAAAGGAGGTGCGTGGTCTGTCCGCTGGTAGAGAGGCTAGGTGGTGGCGTGGAATCCGGGCAAGATGCTTTATGTGGGACCTCAGCGCTTCAACCTCAATATGAGTCTTGATGAGGTTGTCCTTGGAGATGGCTATGGTCGCCGCTGTTGAAGCACTTTGAGGCAGGCCTAAACAAATCCGGAGGGTCTGGGCATGAACGCTTTGTAGCATGCGTCGACTTGTCTTGTTTGCGTTAGTTAATGCAGGCAAAGTGTATCGCAGGAAACCGAGAAACACCACGCTGTACAGTTGTAGCATTGCAATGGGCGACATTCCCCAAGTCTTTCCAGCGAAAAAATTGGCCGCGTATCTGCGTGCTTCGCTGCAAATGTCGTGTAAAGACGATAGAAGAGGCGCTGCGTGAGATATGAACGCCATCTGGCAATACGTCGGGAAACGTGAATGCTGTGTTGCGGGCTGGTAGTCCCGGCGCAGCAGCAGGCAAGACCGGCGGTGACCAACGCGACCGGCGGGGACGCCAGCCAGCCCGAACACGCGGTTCGGCGCGAAGTGCCGAAGCAGGAGAAACGTCCGTACTCAACGAGTACTCTCCACACAATCTTTTATATTCACGTCGCCTGGGTAAAGCAGGAATGCCAGAGCGGCGCCCCATGGCACTCGTACAGTGCAATACAGAACTGAAACCGAAACACAACAATGAGCTCGCGAAGAGGGCACGGTGGAAGCCAAGTTTCGGCGCAGTCGCATTTTCAGCGCAGCTTAAGAAACTAGGGTCTCTAGAATTACGTATCTATGTATTTTCTATTAAAGGAACACACCACCTAATACTTATCTAGTGATGTTGCGCCTCAGATATGCGTAATGTTTGCTTTTTGATCAACCATGTAGACAAGTATGAACCTAGTGAGCCGTTCACGATGGCTGGCCCTTGTGCAAGGGGTTCAACTTTGGCCGAGTGGCTGAATCGAGGGACGTGCCGACAAACAGAAAGACAGACAGAAAGACAGACAGACCAAAATTTCTGCGTTTAAGTTCCCCAAGAAAGACTATCGTCTTTAAAACTTGAAGAGGTCAGAAATGCCTGTCAGCCGCTTTTAAATGCGAAGCATTTCTTAGCGAACTTCTGCGACTTTGAGCGTATCTATCTATCTATCTATCTATCTATCTATCTATCTATCTATCTATCTATCTATCTATCTATATATCTATCTATCTATCTATCTATCTATCTATCTATCTATCTAGCCGCCTACGACTTTGTGCTCTCCTGGTCGCTTGGTTAATCGAATGTACACCAAAATTGGTATGGCGTAACATGACTGTATGACGAACATAAATGGCAAGTCATAACACGAAAATCATGACACGCATGTCATGTACAGCATGATTTACATGCCACGCTCATGGTGTGCTGGCGGCCGTTTCGCTAGCTTGATATACACCAAAATTGGTATCTTGCGACGTTACTGTGAGACGAACACAAATAACACGAGTTAACATGAAAATCATGACACGCATGTCATGTACAGCATGACACGTGCCACGCTCATGGGGCACTGGCGGCCGTTTCGCTAGATTTATTGCACCAAAAGTGGTATCTTGCGACGTGACTCTGTAACGAACATAAATAACACGAGTTTACATGAAAATTATGACACGCATGTCATGTACAGCATGACACGTGCCACGCTCTGGTTCACTGGCGGCCGTTTCGCTAGCTTGATATACACCGAAATTGGTATCTTGCGAAGTGACTGTGTCACGAACATAAATAACACGAGTTAACATGAAAGTGATGACACACGTCATGTACAGCATGACTTACGAGCCACGCTCATGGTGTGCTGGCGGCTGTTTCGCTAGCTTGATCTACCCCGAAGTTGGTATTGCGCGACGTTACTGTGTGACGAACATAAATAATAGGAGTTAACATGAAAACCATGACACGCATTTTCCTCAATGACATACAAGACGATGTATGCAGCTCTTTGCTGGCTGCTTCGCATTACATCGATTCCCACAATGCGTGGGATCTGCCGGCATTTTTTCAGGTACGAGACGTGAGGACTCTATGATATTTCTCGGTCTATTATGACGCCCAGGAACTTGTGTGATCGACAATACGGTATACTTTGACCATTGACTGATACGCTGTAGTTATGGGTTTGCGCGTAAATGCCAGAAGAGCACACTTTCCGGTAGAAATTTCCAGACCTCGATCACGGAGGTACAGAGCATTTTGAGTGGCAGCTCTTTGGATTCTGGCTCGCAGCTCTGCCTCGCAGGCGAGTTACCGCAGACGTCCAGACGCAGATATCATCTGCGTATGTTGACAAACAAGCAGTGCTTGGCAGGTGTGCATGGAGAGCAATCAGCGTAAGATTGAACAGCACAGGGCTCAGCACACCGCCCTGGGGAACACCACGATAACTGTAGTGTAGGGAGGTGTGCCCGTCCCCCCTGATCACAAAAAAGGATCGCATGCAGAGGTAACTCCGCATCAATTTAAGCATTCGACCGCCCACTCCGACGTCTGCTAGCGTGGCACGCACGGCTTCATGAGTAACGTTGTCATAGGCCCCTTTGACGTCGAAGAACAAAGAAGCGCAAAGACGCTTGCGGCCTTTCTCGTGCTCCACGAAGGCGATTAGGTCGATGACGCTATCAAGTGATGATCGACGACGGCCAAAGCCGGCCATGGTATCTGGGTAGGTGTTATTGTATTCCATGTACCACTCCAGGCGTCCGAGGATGATTCTCTCCATCACTTTGCCCACGCAACCAGCCAATGCGATTTGACGATATGATGCCAGTTCCAGCGGTGACTTGCCAGGCTTCAACAGTGGTACCAAACGACTGGTTTTCCAGCTTAAGGGGAGTGTGCCCTCCTGCCAAGATTCGTTATATAGTTCAAGCAGAGCAGTTCTCGCGCGCTCACCCAGATGACACAGGGCTCTGTAGGAGATTCCGTCAAGTCATTGTGCTGACGAACGTTTTCACGAAGCGAGTGCTGCCTTAAGTTCTTGGATGGAGAAGGGGAGGTCTATGCGGGGTTCACGTGGTGGTGGACAGCTGTTCGAAAGTGGTAAACTGCCGGGTGCTGTAAGTTGACGAGATAATCTGGCGCAGAATTCTTCTGCTACGTCAATATCTGGTCGCTTTTGGTAACGGCCCAAAGTCTTGAATGGCGATCTCTGAACGGGGGATGACCTCAAACCTTATACCGTCCTCCATAGCTGCTATAAAGGCTTACGAGGGTCGAGCAACTCGCAGAAAGGAGTCCAGCGTTGGAATTCGAGCTTATCCAACTGGCGCTGGCACTTTTTCTGCATACGTCTAGCAATCCGTAGATTGTCAATGGCCTTCGTGCGTTGTACCTCCTTTCAGCACGTCGCCGGATTGCGCGAAGTCGCTCCAACTCTAGGTCGATGTCCGTGAATTTCGAAGAGCTGGTGAAGGTACGCACAGAGTCCTGTACAGTGCTTTTGATTGCCTCTTCCAAGTCTAGTATGTGGTCTTGACATGGGTCTTCCATGCGCGACTCAAATTTCGTCCAGTCCACTCTTCGTATCGTTTCATGTATCTTGGAAGGTGACAATCCTATAAGCTTGATGTATGTCGGAATATGGTGACTCCCATGCGTTTCTATGTCCGTGAACCACCCCGCATGCCTCACTAAGCTTCGTGAAACAAAAGCCAAGTCGAGACAGCTGCTGTATATGGAACCACGTAAAAATGTAGAACTGCCATCATTCAACAACAAAAGTTCATTATCGGAGGCGAAAGACACCAAATTTCTGCCTTTCACGTCGGTCTTCAGCTTCCCCATGGAGTACGATGGGCGTGAAAATCTCGATGGGCGTGATGATAACACGTGGATCAGGGGCTGATGACAGGATGCTTCATAATCTTTTTTGATCAAACCGACTTGTTGGTGAGAGGTATGCGCCCACAACTGTAATCGTAGGTCTCTTCTTTTTCACTCTTAAACATACAATTGATTATCATCATGAAGTGGTACAGGCTGAAAGATGTGAGATCGCGGCGAATGAACACTAGAACCTTGCTTCTTTCAGTAATGGCAGACGACATAAAAGGTTCGTATCTAGAAAATCTTATTGCACTGGATAAATTCCGCTCGCAGATGACGATTACGGGAAACTTATTGGCGTACACGAATCGACGAAAATCAGCAATGCGCGATCTCAGTCCTCGGGCATTCCACTGAAATATTGCTGCATTTCGGACCTCATTCCTAAAAAACAGCGGTAAATGAGCCATGGTCTACTCAAGGGCTGCCAACACCGGACTGAGAGCGTCCAGTACTTGAAGGGCACTTCTAGCTGACGTTGTCTTCACGTTGCCTAACAACATGCGAATGGCGTTCATTATTGGCCGCAGAATCGCTACCACTGAATGATCTGTGTGCCATGCCGTTGTAGCATCTTGTACTTGCGGTTGAGGCCACTTCTGCTGTGGCTTCTCTACTGGTCGTGTTTCCTTAAGTGGTGGCCATTCCTTTGTTGAAATAGATCTACAAGTAGCCTCTGTTTGAGAGGCGTTGGTGTTTGCCACGCTGGGAACCGGAGGAACAGACTTTCTCACTGAATGCGGCATTGTCCTTCGTGAGGACCTTCGACGGCGACGTCGTCTTCGCCTCACGTTTTCCGCTGCCTCTTTGTGAGTTGAACTGCCTCTCACCATCTATTTCAGAATAGAAATCTCCTTCTTTATCTGAGGACAGTCCTTGGAGGAAGCACTGTGAGCACCATGACGGTTGGGCACTTCTGCGTAGTTGCACTACACTTGTCTTCTGAGTGAGGTTCGGCGCATCGGGGGCACACTGCGGAATTTCTGCAAACGCGCTTCACATGGCCAATCTTCTGGCAGTTGAAACACTGCATAAGCTTCGGTATAAATGGACGAACCTGTTGACGAAAATGGCCACCCTTCACGTAATAGAGAAGGCAGTCACCCTTGAAAGTTACTCGCACTACCTAGGCGACCTACATGCACAATGACGTTGTTTTCACTCGCCGGTTTTATAAGCACTGGGAAGTCTTCATTGGCGATTTCATTGTCGATGTCATAGATGACACCAGTTACGGTGGCACCATCCGCTGGAATGATTGGCCGGACTTTGATGTTCCCCAGCTGCGTTAAATGCTGCGGCGTGCTCAGCGCACTCGGGTTCATCATATCGATTGCCAAAATGTTTTTCCCCGTGTTTAGCCTAACATCCTTGACCTCGTTTGGCACTGCGTTTTTAAGGTACAAGGACAATGCTTGCCTGTTGAGGACTCGCAGATTGTTCATAGCGTTCTGTGGCACAAACAGGATGGAGTGGGGCCACCGCTGAGGCGCAGTTTTCACAGTGGTTGTACTTGACGCAGACGATGCGTTGATGATTCTTCGTTTGGCCTTGCAGTACAGCACAGGTTGAAAGCCGTCTTCCGAGGGCTCATTGCCTGATGCGGAGTACAGCTCTGTGTCCTCGCTCTCGCTTGCTGTGTTACCACACTTCCTCGAGGCGATCCCCGCGGTTGAACCGGAACCGGACGGAACCTCTTGGGGTTGCACATCCATCACCGTGATGCAGGGGGCGGCAGACCCCACAATTGCAGTGTAAAATCCAGAAAACGGCAGAGACGGGCAAGATGTGTTCCACAAGAGAAGCAGTTCGTCTTCTAAAAATCGTTACTTCCACGAAAGATACATCGCAGTCTATAAGCTGCCACCGCTACAGCGGTAGTTCTGCAGCGGGAGCCGTTAGACAGTGTTCGAAATGTGGCACACCCGTTTCCTCAGCTGGGTCCCTCAAGCGAAGTGAGTAGGGCTGTCTTACCGAAGCACGGTGGTCAAAAAGGGCAGAACTGGACAAATCATTAATTGTGGGGTGTGAAGGGTGTTCCTTGTCAGTGTCCACTTTGAGATAATACGAAAACGACGTGTAAGATCGCTGCAGGTGGAGCGACCACTCGTTATTTCGACGTAGAGCCTTTCCACGGGGCTGGCGCGAAAAACACCCGTAGAAAGACGAATGCCCGAGTGGTGGACAGGGTCAAGCATCTTTAACGCGCTTGGTGTCGCAGACTGATCAATTATCGCCCCATAATCTAGGCGCGTGTGTATGAGGCTTTTATAGCGATCGAACATACACTTCTTGTCACTACCCCACGTTCTGCGTCACAGTACTTTTAGGATACTCATGGTGTTTATGCACTTGTTCTTAATATACTTTATATGTGATATGAAGGTAAGTTTCGTACCTCGATTTACGCTGAGGAATTCATGCTACGTTTTCACAGGTAGCCGCCGACCATGCAGGTCAACGCCCGGGTCAGGATGGAGGTCTCTCTTTCTTCAAAATAAGACGCAAGTGCTTTTTTGGTGGGTTACGGCTGAACCCGTTCTCGTCTGCCCATTTGGTTAACTTGTTCAAACCAAGTTGGACCTCTCTCTCGCACATTGTAAGATTGAAAGATATAATACCGATTTCCACGTCATCGACATATGTGCAATAAAACATTTTACGCGGGATGCACAGACGGAAGGAATTCAGTATGCCACCTTGCGGCGCTCCTGTTTCTTGGGCAAACGTTCGGGACAAGGCATTGCCCACTCGAACATGGAATGTTCAATTGGATGAGTAACTTTCTATTATATTTAACATTCTTCCACATACACCTAAGTGGGACAGGTCTCTTAATATTCCAAAGCGCCACGTGGTGTCGTAGGCCTTTTCCAAATCGAGGAGCACCGAAAGAAAGAATTGCTTGTGGGCGAAAGCGTCGCAAATGTGTGCCTCAACACGTAAAAGACGGTCAGAAATAGATAGGAATCTCTCGAAAACCGCACTGGTATGGAACAAGTGAGTTGTTGGCTTCAAAGAAATGTAGGAGCCGCCCGATTTATGATCTTTTCAAAAACCTTGCACAGACAACTTTTTAGGGCTATAGGCCTGTAATTGAAAACGGAGGAGAGATCCTTGCCCTGTTTTTGAATCGCGATAATAATGGCTTCTTTCCTGGCAGAGGGGATCTCGCTGCAAAACCAAGCCGAATTGCACAGGGAAAGGAGGGCTTTTTGGGTTTCAGATGGCAGGTGTTTCAACATTTCATATACAACACGGTACGAGCCTGGGGCGGATTTATTGAAGCACTTCAGCGATGCCTGTTGCTCAGCTATGCAGTAAGGTTCATTGTATGCTTCGTGTTTTGTGGATTTGCGCTCTAGTTTGTTTTTCGATTCTTGTTTTGTATCGTTGTAAAACTTCAGTAAAGTGCGACGAGCTCGACACCTGTTCGAAGTGTGCGCCTAGGAAGTTCGCCTGGTCTTCCAAGCTGTCGCCTTCTGTGTTTACTAGAGGAAGTGAATGTGCTTGTCGGCCTGCTACCCTACTAACCATGTTCCAGACTTTGGCCTCCTGTGTATATGAATTAATGCCCAATAAAAACTTCTGCCAACTTTCCCTTCTTGCCTGTCGGCACCTTCTCCGGCCTTGAGACTTTATGTTCTTAAAACTACTAAGATGTTTGGCTGTCGGAGAGTCCCGAAGCAACCTCCATGCTTTGTTTTGTTTTTGCGTGCATTTCGACACTCAGTATTCCACCATGAGACACGCCGTTTGCCGTTCAGTCCAGTTGTCTGTGGGATGCACTTATTTCTAGCATCCGTGAAAAAGCTGTAATGTACTCTACGCCTGCATCTGTGCTTAAACCGCATATATCGGTCCAACTCAAGCGAGTAACTTTACGAAACTTTTCCCAATCGGCTTTTTTCAGTGTTCTATTTGGGAAGCTGTAGAGGACATTCAATAGTTATTGGTGCACCCGGAACTATTGGAAAGTGGTCATTTCCCTAAGGATTAGTAATGACTATCCATTAAAGTAAGGGTAGAAGCGATCGAGATGTAATGCTGCGATCTATGCACGAGTAGGTATTGTTAGCGAGGTTATAATATGTTGGATCTTTCTGATTCAAGAGGCATGCGCCGGAAGAGAAAAGGAATTGTTCAATTAGACGACCTCGCGCATCGCACCGAGAATTGCCCCATAGACTGCTATGTGCGTTGAAATCCCCAAGGACCAGGCAAGGTTTTGGTAGTTCATCTATTAAGGACTAGAATTCGTGTTTATTTAGTTGGTGATGCGGATGTAGTGCATATGGGGACGAGTTTGTTCAAAAGAATAGATTCAGCAGCGATGGCGGCCACCCACCATGGAGCCCAACGTGGGGACGCTACACGATTCATGGGACAGAAAACATGCTGACGCTAACCGTGCACCGCTACTATAACCCAATGCGCATAGCCCAAGGTTGGCTATTTACATATGGTTAATCCAGGCGGCCTACGAAAACTGGAAAGTAATTGAAGGGAGCCGGAGACAGGACATAGAGGAATAAAAATATGAAAGAAAGAAATCAGAGAGAGGTATAGAAAAAAGCGACCGCCGATTTTACCTGGGTGGGTTAGGCCAGGGATGCCGTCCACGTGAAGCCGTGACCAAATGGGTGTGTTGCCCCTACCGGGGGGTTAGAGGTGTAATCACCCGGCGTCCGCTCAACTCCTATAGGATCCCCTTTTCCCCGGAGACGGCAAAGCCACGCACGGCGAGGCGTGGGAGGGGTTTGAACCCCCTCCCCCCGTTAGCTCAGGTCCGTCGTGGCACTACACACTAAACGCCCGCTTGCGCAGACGCCTCTGCGGGGCAAGTTTTGCACTCTGTCGCATATTTAGAGAGCTACGAAAATAGGTTTCAAGTTTAATAAAATATTTATGGCGCGACTGAGACAAGCAAGAAAACAAGTGAAACCAGTGTGTCCGAATCTCTGCTCCGGGAGCTTAAAGGATGCAGCAGGCAGCCCGAGGCTGTGCAGAAAGAGAAACCACTGGTTCTGCTTTACATGCACAAGAATGCCCACCATTTGAAAAAAAGTTGCAAGCAGGCATGACGCTCCAGTGGTGTTCTCGGCACCCAAGAAGCTCTCGAAGCTTTGTGCCCGCATTTCTTCGCAAAAATCCAAGATTTCATGCGAAAAGAAGCACGCCCGGCCACTTCTGAGTTTCATGGTGGGCATTGTTTATGAAATTACGTTGAGCTGTGGCAAGTGGCACATACGCCAAACAGGCCGCTGTGTTAATGATCACCTTAGGGAGCATATATTATCAATTAACAATTGTGTGGCTTCACTCATGCCGTTCCATTGTGCTTCGTGCTGCTGCGCACTACTGTTTGGTGAAAGTCGTCGTGTGATAGGATGAAGCGGGCAAATGCTGCCACGTGAAGTACTTGAGGCATATCACATACAGAATAAGGGGGATGAATGCGTCAGTGTCTCTCTCATATCTGGGTACAAGAATGAATGCATTTTGTTAGATAAAGCTGTGCGATAGGGTTTTTAAAATTTTTTGTCTTTTTTTGTGATTGTGCTATGTGATAGGCGCTTGTGCTGCGCCTTTTCTTTGTGCGCATATTTGGAAGTATATGTATTTGGGTGATGGGAGAAAAATAAACTACTTTGAAGTCTGGCACCCTATTCTGTCTTCTCTTGTTTTGTAGCGTTAGTTATACTGGGTGAGCTGGAGCAATTTCACGTGGCAGTCCGAGAGCCGTGCTGCGCATACCCGAGAAGAAGCGACGTCACACGGCGCACAACTGGTGCACCGGAGCCGCCGCGCGCGCCGATATGCGCATTCCAGAGGAGTGACGTCATAACAGTGGCAGATATACTGGCGCCGGCGTTGGGCGCGGCGTTGCCCGGTCCCAACGCAGGCGCTGCGCCGGGCGTTGGGGCCGGGCACGAGACGCAGCCCTGGGCATGAGACGCTGCGCCGTGCGTTGGGGCCATAGAGAGGGCAGCGTGTTATTCTTGCTTGTCTCACGTGCGCCACAAATATTTTATTAAGCTATGCACCCACTCGCCCAACGTCACACTCTGTTAATAGTTTTCAAGTATTGAAGAGTTTCAAACAATGCTGCTTTCCCCTTCATTATGCATTGATTTCACAAAAAATTGTTTTGATTGTTTAGGTAATATTTTATATTTTATTATGTCACAGATTTGCGAGAAAGCCTGGGAAAGCTAAATGACGAAAAAGGTGGCTACGTATTCAAGAAGTTAGATATCAATTTCCTCCTAAATTATGTAGTTAATAAATAATTTAACTTAACTTTTGGACTATTGAGTGTTATGTGCACAAAACATAAAACATTTAGCGAAATCTGAAATATCATTTTTGGACCCGTGTTGATCTCTAGTGGAATCAGTCGCCTTGAAGGAACGACGAAAGGCGACAAAATTTTGGTGGCATTCTAAGGACATAAGAATGAATAACCATAAATGAACTCATCGCTCGGGCGTAACGACCGCAGGGTGTCAATAAACCGGTGATGTAGTGGTATATACAAAGCGAGATATTATTTCTAAGCGAGATAACGTTAGACACCGTCCTTCGTGTAAAGAAAACGGAAGTTTCGATTGATACACACGATAACAGTTGCTGCCTCGTACACCCACGCAGTGCCATCGACCCAAAAGCTCAGCCAGGCTCAGCCACGTTGCAAGCACGTGGCCCAATAATCACTACACTTCAATAACCTGCTTTTCGATTTTTTGTTTCATTGTTTATGTAGTACAGCACTTCAGCACGTCGGAAAGCAGAGGCGTGCCTCTTGCGCAACAATGTATTGCAAACGTCACTGGGCAGCATAAATGAACGCAATGGCCACTTCATAAGAAGGTCAGCTAGCACTATTCTTCAGTGGGCAATAGGGGCGTTGACGTAAGATTACGTGCATGAATCACGATAAGAGTTTCCTCTTATCAGGGCTAGAAGGAAGTCTTTGGAGGTGCTGTCGAAACACGCGCAGCTCGTTTTATCAAACAAAAAAAACAGGGTATACAACTGCACAATCTGGCAAACGCGTCGTCATTATATCGTCTCTTGCCACGTACACGCGACAGCTTGTTTTTGTTTTCGTATTCAGTGGCAAACGGCTGAATTATCGGAGCGCGTAGGAGATCCTTCACAAGCATACGTGCGTGTTTGGGAGGGAGAGAGTGTCGATGCTTTAGACCACCTCGGCGACTTCGTACGCTTTTGCTGAGCTATGGAGCTGCCAGATGACGCCTTGCAATTCATCTACAGTCGGTTACAACCTCAGAAAAAGTACAAGCTCCGCCCGCAAAACTGCGGCGCGCCTGTCAATCACCTGTGTAACAGAGTCGTGCAAGCTGGTTTCCTTTCAAACCTTAAGCCCTTTATCAGTGCTAATGTAAATACCATGCATATCGAAAACTAAAGTTGCATGGTTATAGCCTAAAATATTTTCTTTGGCTATGGAGTGATGTCAGAATCTATGATGAAATTTGCAAGGACGTTTAAGTTGTTACCTTAAAATCAGCGACACTAACGCTTGTCTGTTTGGGTACATCAACTATCTGAAACACACTAGAAGTTCTTGACTTCGCCAAAGAAGACCACGCGTGATTGGATTGGATGCACATGCTAATTCTCTCTTGGTGGGACAGTGATGGCGGTGGGTGGAGCTTGTATTTATTCTTAGGTTTTAAACTTACTACAGCAACAACATTTTCTTCGTTGCTGTCTCATGAGCTTGAGGGGTGCAACATTCGATACACCGTCTGTTCGAAAATGTTCGAAGTAAGTGAGTGCTTACTTCGTATTACTGGGTGCTTTAGTCACGCATTATCACCGCGAGTGCTTGTCATGAACGCTTTTTTCTTTACAGCCAATTCAATAATTGTTAAACTATAATAAGAATCATTGCATACGAAGCAAACTAGGGTTTCAAAAGCGGTCCCAAGGTCGAGATTTAAAAATTACTCGCTCAAATTGGAGCAAAATATTCTAATGACGTCTATTCGAGCACCTATGTGTAAAACTGTAGTTAATTAAGAGAAAATATACGATGATATATTGCCTATATTGAAAATTCTGTATATTTTCTTTACTATACTCGGCGACAACTTATCTTGCCATTGGAGCGAAGGCTACGGAGGCGGGGCATCGGCACATTTGTTTTGCTACGCAAGTAGTTCGGCATCTTGCAGGCGATTTCAATTCCAGTTTCGGTTTGGCTTGCTCGCATCGCTAGAGCATTTAGCACTACGTATGCATGCAGAATAGGAACATAGTGAAATTTTGATGAGTGTGCGTAGATGCATCCAAGGTATATGAAAACTGGTAGCGTAACTTCCGTAGAAGCCCACGTGTCAAGCCGGTGGCTAGTTGTTGCAACAGTCGCCATCTATGTGAGGAGAGGACAAACAGAAATAAAAAAAGAAAAAGATGACGTCACAACCGGAAGCGGAAATGACGTCACGTTTTAACGTGATGGGCGCGAAATTATCAAATTGTTTAACAGGGCGCCGCTTCTTACTTTTTTTATAGCTGCACGTTCTTTTTCTTATCACTATGACGGCTCCATAACTGAAGCCTGCAAAATAACGGGAAGACGAAAAAGACAGATTTGATAAATAAGGTGTATTTTATTGGCGAAATAATGCAGTTGAACAGGATATTACCCCAAAATAGATAGCACAGAAATCAGAAGTAGCATAGCAATTCAAAGTGCACACAAACCTTGCACACAATATGAACTAAATAACAAATTCAGAAGTAATTATTTTCACAACCTACAACAACACTGACAGCAACCAGGCACATTTCACCTACAACTTTTATTGACAATCATGTGCAACAATTTCATAGAAAGCAATTTCATGGAACGCTGAGGCAATGTGCATATACAGGGTGTCCCAGATATCACGCAGAACGATTTAAAAAAGAGGAACGGCGTTACCCGAAGCAAACCCACTGCATATTGTTCCTAGTACACTGGAGCAGTCACGGCTATTTTTTTCGTTAATAAGGTTTAATTATTAGTTATAATTATATCTGTAACTCGACAAGTGCTCGCCTAATTGACAAAATGTCAATGAGGCGTATGTAGGTCTAAGTACATCTAACTGCACAATTTTTAAGAATGTACTAATTACGTGCTCATTTCTTCCGGCTGATAAAGAAAGCCCGCGAAATATGAAAAATAACACGTGACTACGCTCCTACCCGCAAAGGAAACCAGCGCCCTCAAATAAGCTTACTGCAAACAACCGCTTTGCCTGTTGTCCGTTGCGAGAGAGAGCGTTCCGCATTTTGGCAAGGGTACAGGGCGGGCGCCAACGATATGCGTGCAATTTCGCTGGGATTCATTCCGTTCAATAGTACGCCGCAATCATCCGTATCTCACGGCCGACTGTTCTCATTGATAACGCGGCAGGTGTTGTGATTACGCCTGACTCTGTAAAACCAAATGGTGCGTTTCTTAGGCCGGGCAGTGACAGATAGGGCGATGCGTTTTTTTTCCTGCATTTTTTCCTTGATACTGTGCTGTCTACCTCATAGGGAGCCTGTTTGAGGGCGCTAGTTCCCGACGCGCGCAACAGTCTAGTCACGTGTCACATTTCATATTTCGCGGGTTTTCTTGATCAAGCGGAAAAAATGAGTGCGCAATTAGCACGTTGTTGAAAGTAGCGCAGTTAGATGCGCACTTAGATGCCATACGACTCATTGACATTTTGACAATTAGGTGAGTACTTGTCGAGTCATAAATATAATTATGACTCATTAATTAAACCTCATTAACGAAAAAAACAGCAGTGGCTACTCCAGTGTACTAGGAACAATATAGAGTACGCTTGCTTCGGGTAACGCCGTTCCTCTTTTTTTTAATCGTGCTGCGTGATAGCTGGGACACCCTGTATATGACAAACACGGTAATATTGAATATCTTGGTGACCTCCATGAGCATTTAGACAGGTGTTCCAGTGACCAAGGAGTAGGAAGATTACCCTTTAAAAAGGAACTGCATCAGTAACTGCTTGAAGATGTCTATAACTGATTCTGTCATGCCATTGTCAGACACAATTTTCGTTCCCTTGGTTTTTTTCCCCTGAAATGCTCGAAGATGGGGAAGTAGCAACGCGACAGTTCTGGGCTGTATGGTGGATGTTTCAGTGTGTCCAACTTGCACAGTGCCAGTTTTGTGGTAACCACATCCGCGACGTGGGGACGGGAATTGTAATGGACTAAGATGGCCCCATTCATCATTTTGTCACTGTTGTTTGTTCTTCATTGCGACATGCCGACGATCGAGAGAAGCCCTTTACTCCAGTGCTTCACCATGTGGCCAATGAAATGCAATTTTCGCTGTATATGGCAGCCATATATCGATGACTACCTTTTGGGCAAGACTTGCGGCATTTCCTCACGACACCATGCTGTTCAACCTTGTGTGAGTCTATCATGTCAGGCAAGGATATTCAGCGCAGAGTATGACAGCACAGAATGTTTACCTTCACACCTGCATGCCACTTTGTAAATGAGAGATGCCTGTATGCTACATGTATGCTGGGCAACTGTTGTGCAGGGTGGGTTGGCTTACTTTCATTTGGCTTGCCTTCATATTATAGGCTCATTATAATCGTATCGGAAGAACTCGAATGCCTATACTGCTATCGGTGACATGGTTACACATTCTGCTCAGAACAGCAAATGAATATGCCTTGCTCGGTAAATATCTCAGCAATATAAGCAAGGAGGGCAAACTGAAGACTCCTAATTGATGAACACAATGACGCACACATTTCATCGCGAGCAAAAACGAAGGCTTGGGCTCACAAGGGCTCATTTCATGTTCTTTGGTTCTCCGACCACTACCATATCTCCTAAATACTGAGCTTCCCCTTTGTACTTTGTACACGCCATTAAACAAAACATGCAAGTTAGTGTTATTGAAAGTGTAAGAAAACAGGCCATGTTTTGCATTTATACAATTATACAAAATACAGCAAGTCCTGTAGTCATACAAATACAGCAAGTCACATGCTGAAACTATACAGATGGTTGTATTTAAAACGATGGTACCTTAGCTAAGTTGATAGAAAAGCACACTCTTGGAATTAAATACCAGCAGGAAAGTTGGAGCAATTCTGTACGCCGCAAACACCCCTAAAGATGCGGTTGCTTTATCCACCCCTAAAAGTGTTGTTCCATTTCACAAGCACTCGTACTGATATATTTAGTCCTCTTGAAAGGGACAATACGTACTATAGTTTTAAAGAGTAATTTACAAGGACCCCATTTGCAACAGTTTTCTTAAAGCACTCATACCTCAACTCACAGCGTATTCCAAGTTCCTTGCAGTCATATATTGACACACTTGACAAGCACCATGTGAGGGTATTTGGAAAAGTCTCAAAGCCTCTTTTTGTGCAGACATCATCTGATGCAGTACAGTAGGGAGACATACAATAAACACGCTACGCATTCCGGAAAGTTGCAGCTCCAAGCACTAAAACATTTCCCCAAACAGAAAAACACTCTTCAGACGCAACGTCCTTTGACAGATTAATAAACCAGCTGCCTGCCAAAAGTGCCTTTTAGCAAGATTTCACAATGCTAGTTCTCAGATTGATTTGGAACACGTCACTCCAGCATGTGTGCCTATAACAATTCAGTCTATATAACCTACACTTCTAACTTCTGCCTAGTGATACACTTTAATATTTCTTGCATCTCTAAAAGTAAGTGCACAGCTGCGAAATTTCAGTACCATAGCATTTTGTTTGAGCTTACAAAAGCTGAACCATGCAACACAATAACTCCACATGAACATCGCATGTCTAAGGATTCACTTTTCATGTTTAGTATACTGAAAAAGTAACTAGACCCCAAGCTTTGCAAGTCGACAACATGACAACGTACTGGAACCAAAAGCAAACTAGAGCCTTATACTTCCCAATTTGTTCTGCAAGAAACACTTTACCCTAAGGGTGTGCAAATACAGGTTTCATCTCGAAATAAATTAGCGTCGAATAGTGGCCAAAACTGTCAAATGCCAAGGATTTTGTTGAAAATTGAGAGAAAGAAGAAAGAAATGCAATCCACACATGTCCTCGAGCACACAATGCGGTGAGTGACTGCCAACGAAACACTACAAACTGTTGTGCAAAAACACAAAGTGTTCTACATGACATTGCTTCAAACTCCCTTGCCGTGATGGTATGGTGTTTCCTGCAGTTGAAAATATGCACTCACCAGGCGTTCCAGTAGCACGGATGGGACGATTTTGCGAAGTATTTTGGCGATACCTGAATAAAGTGCAGCTCCTTGCACTTTCCGCTATTTCAAAGGATCATCCTTTCTTGGGGTCAGGAGCCCAGTCAAGTATTTTTGAACCTCTTGACTGTAAGGCCTGAGCTCGATAATGTTTTTTAACGCTAGCAGTTCGGCGGTCTCTCACACTGTTCTTTGACGTTTTCTGTTGGAGCTGTGACATGCTGAAATCACATAATCTCCTTTAGAATGAACACGCGCTCACTTTTCTACCACTACTAAGCTTTAATGGAAGGTTTTCAGTAACGACGTTAGCTTTAGTTTTAGCCACCCCACTCTAACCAAGTTGCACCGTCAGCATTTGTAGCACTTGAGATATGCATCCCGTCGAATTTATTCGAAATTTCAAATACTAGCTATTCGTAGGTCCAACCGAATTATTTCATTAAGAATTATTCGAATCGTATTCGAAACTCGATTATTTGCACACCCCCACTTTACATACATTTCAAACATGCTGCACACACACCATCAGAAGTGTATCAAGATGTGGCATGGCTTACGTAACATTATATTCGCCAATGTTTTCACTTTCGATGTACTATGACGACATGAGCAGCACACCGCACACAGATGAATTCACATGCTCAGCCTCTTGGCTTGCTGTCTAGCCTTATGCACTCCCGCTGTCTCAAGAAAAACACTATTTTTCTTCCTTGCATACCAGTGTAACCTTATTCTGGCAAACAAGGAAAACAAATCATCATACACACTGTCATCACACACAGCAAGGCGTTTCTGAACTCTTTCATGAAAAAGATCACAGAGGACCTGCCGTATTCCTTGTGAAGCAAGGTTTTCGATGGACAACTCGAAAACTTCCTCACACGATTCAACAAAGTGGGTGAGAGAGGGACATGGAACTGTAAATTTTCCAAAGTCTGACTCTGAGCCACCAGTGCCTTTTACGCTTAAGTAAAGGAGTACTTGTGTTTCATCAGAAAAATGTGCATTTTCTATTATTAATTTACATTTCTAGGATGTTTCCGCACATTTGTGGCTTTGCAAAAATTTGTTGGCCAGCCACCCCGCAAAAAATACCATGTTGTTCTCTTCGAGGCCAGAAGCAGAATCTAAGGATAGGTCATCAGTCATGTTGGCAAGAAGCAAGCCACTTCCGTTAGAAAGCCCACAAGGAAAATTGACACGAGCCGGAAGAGTTGCAAGCAGAGATACCATGTCTTCAGCGCAATTTGACTTTTCAGACAACTTAAATAGGTTGCTAACTAAGAGATGCCTGAAAGCCCCCTGAAACTGGCGAGCCGTTGTGTTCGCATTTGCACCGGATTTTGACCTTATTATTGCAAGTGTTTTCGAGTGCATCTTGGTTTAGGTGACGTGTGAGAAGGTAGTCAAAGCCATAATTAGCTTTTAAATACTCGTAGAGCATAATAACAAACCTCATAGTCAAGCAAAAGCCCTGAATGCAAGATGGCTGCCTTCTGCACTGAAGCACTTCAATGTTTCTCCTCTATGCATTCTGCCAGGAAGTCGAAGTGGACAGACGTGCCCTTCATTGCTGAAGCATAGGGAGTTTTTCCAAGTTTCTGTGAACTGTTCAAGCTGTCAAATAGGCGGTCCATTCTTTCAACAAATTTTGCAGTGTGAATAGCTGCAGCTGGAAGTTTTTGGAAAACAACAAAAGTGTACATTGCTGCAGCAACACGATTACTAAAGACCTGTGCTGGTAATTTGACAGACATTTTGGACAGGAAAGTGAACTGAAGTGTCTATTGCTTAACTTGGGCATACATCGAATCTCATGTTGCCGGTCTTCTTCATAGGCATCTTTAATATATGAACTCTTGACAACATGGGCTCCTATTTTAAAGTCGTATTTAAACAACATATTTCTTAGGCACTTCAGCAGGTGCGGAACATCAAAGAGAAAGAAAAGGCGTTTTCCGTTTATGTCTATGTAAGGTTGTTCGGCAGTTACAAGCTGTGAAAAAACGGACAAATTCTGGCTGCCTTGATCACACACAACAGCCACTGGCTCAAGACCAGCATCCACTAGGGAGGTGTAGAAACGTAAAAGAAGGTCCTTTAACACACCCGCTGGTGTTCCTTTGTTTGCAAAAAAGTAACCTAGTGGCTGCTTCCAAGGTGTCTGTATGCCTTTTGTCATGAATACAAGGGCCTTGTTTGCAAAGTTTTTGCCTTGCTCGCCACTGCCGAACTCTTCAAGCCCTTCAAATCGGTCACATGAAGGATTGTATGACAGCTCTTTCTTTATGTGCATCTCATCGAAAACGATGGTGCACGCTCGCTCAGGTCTTGAGAAAGAAGCTGCTCGCCTTTTCACTAGGTCAAAGATTTCTGGGTAGAACCTTACCCTTAATGGCACACGTTGAAGCCACAGCTGCAGCGATCTCACTGAAGGTAACCTCAGGACATTTCTGCAATACTTGTAGCCCTTTGGGGCCATGAAAATAAAGACCTAAAGCAAGGGCTTTGTTTTGGCTGCACCAGCGGCGACCGTGACGGCTACGGTTGCTCATTCTCAGCTGAGCTTCGACAAGTGCGCTGACAGCCGGAGACACTCGCTTGCGAATGGCCTCAACGATATCAGCAGTGGACAGCATGCTGCGTTGTCCTTGCAGTCGCTTCCTGGTCCTCTGTGCCTGTCGTTGAAGCTTCCGAAGCTTTGCCCGCAGCCCGTCCATCTTTCTTTTTGCTTCAGTGGCAGAAACACTGGGTGGAGCTTAGGAAAAAATGGATTCCGTTAGGGAAGCTGTCAAGGTTTATGGGCAGCAAAAAAGAAACAAAATGTCAGCAACAGACACTGAAGGGGAAATAGATACTACACAGACGCAATAAGGAAACACAGAAGGCCTAAAATCACATTTTATGCTCTTTGAACCGACCTATAGTAAATTAATCAAGTAGAAGATAATTTTCTTTTACCCAAATAAACCTCACCACTGATAACCATAATGAAAGCTTTGTTTTGCCGATGGTAATATTTCACGGTATTGTCAATGAAAAAAAAACGGAAACAATTTGTATTAACAACTGACGTTTAAGTTCGCAATCAATAAAAGTGCAACAAGTGATACCTCTATAGAGGAATGACAAGGAACTTTCTGCATTCACAATTATTGCAGGTTCCTGTGCTATTTCGTTTGTCTTAACTCGTAATCGTATCATTGTCATACAACAATAATAAGGCTACCATAAAAATAAGCATTCATTGTGACATATAGAATTATACTTTCAACTTCAGCTGCCACACATCAAGGTATATTCTAGTAAAACTTGACAGTTTTGTTTGGAGAAAGTTTACTATGCCATCTTAGTTGCTCTTCCACATAAATATGATTGTCACGGAGGAACTTGCTATTTAATTTGAGATCAGTTATTTCCCTGGTAGCCACATAGCTCTTAGTTTTAGCTGTAACCAAAAATAAAAACAAACTTCATCGACAGCTGTTACTCGCTACACTAAATCATTGAGCAGCTCTATACCGACAACATGAATCGAAACATGCATTGATGTGAAGGGTCCGCGTTGTCAACTGACAGATGCTTTGGTGACACTGTCGTTACCAAGCACTCCATGCCTGCCACGCTAGTGCTGGATGCTCCAACTGGGCTGTCTGGCTTCAAAGCATACGTGTGGTCAGCTGCAAAAAAAAAGAAACATGAGTGATCCAGAGGAGAAATATCTCACCGAAAAATACTACGATCAGATATTTATTTCAACTGAAAACGTTATTTTTCTTGTCTAACCTAGTTAGCAAATATCAGCCCAATAATGTTAGGAAAACTCGTTAATAACTTCAAAAGCCTACAACAACTTCATCCAATAAAAATTACAGCAAGCCGTAATTGTAACTCTGCAATGTTGAGCGAGTTCAGTTAATTTTTTTTAAGATTGGCAAACCTATGAGGCATGAAAAAATTTTAAGCAATTGAGCGCTGTGGTATCACTTTTATTGGTAACGCGGTGTTTCAATATCATTCGGCCATCATGAGGGCACAAAAATTACAATGACAGCAGCCACGCTAACAAACATTTGTTGTGGCTTTTTCGTTGTTATAATACGGAACTGATTTGAATAACATGCTAAGACACTTCTAAAACACTTTCTTTGTCACTTAGTGATGAGAAAGGTGCATTCTTATGGAAGAAAACAAGTAAATACAGTACACGAAACGCAATTCAAATGCTGCGCACCTCTAATAGCACAGCATCACATATGCCACTAATTAATCTCCACTCATTGCTTTCACGACTATTTTCCTCTGTGCTCCAGAGCTGCTCTTTGAAAGATAAATCAGAGCTCATGAAGTAGCTGCACATCCTGCATATTTTTTTACCAAGCAAAAATTTCATGCCCACACAGCACTTCAATGCTGTATACAGGGAGAACAAGTTTTAAACACAGGAAAGGATACGTACACGTGACAGGCAGTATGCATAAGCCTTTGTACCCTCATACTTCATTGCCCTTGGCTGTGCCATCCTTCTCAGCCTTGAAAAAAGCTTTAACGTCTTAAACACAATCCTATGTAGAAACAGACTTTATTTTTATGTTATGCCTTGAATCTCACAATCAATAAAGCAGGCCTTTCCCATACAAAAATATACGTAGACAGTCTATAGGCTGTCTTAAAATGGGTTTATACAGTCTATAGACTGTCCACATACATTTTTGTAAGGGTTGAGAACTGTAGGAATACAGGTACAAAACAGAATAGAATCACTAATCCTACTCACAACAATCACCATGCTCCTCTGGAATAATCGTTTCTGGGGAAGAGGACATGTGTCATCCAAGAATTGGGTAAACTTGTCCCTGCAAATTTAATTTGAAGTGGGTGCAAAATCATCACTTCCGGTTCTTGTGTGAATAGCCTGTGAAAATGTTAAGGTAGAAAATAACGTTGTTTCAAAAGCAGTTCCCCAAAAGACTGCTCCTCATGACAGCAGTGGTTCCGTCCCCAATGGAGGGCAGCTGGTGACGCCTGTGAAAGTGTGCCTGCTTACAGAATCACAAATGATACTGGTGTAAATTTCCTATTCCCTGTTAACAGAACAAAACCACAACACACTTGCTGTAGAGGGAATTTCAATCTCCGCTACGATGTCACCATTGCTGCAGGGGTTTTCTTTATCTTGATTGTAAGAGGATGCCCCAGATGCACATCTTGGCGCTTCCTGCAAAGTTGCCTTTGCACATGAAAGATATCATAGAGGCAGCTAAATGAATGATGCTTATGTGTTAATCACAAACATTCGAAACTGAGCTCTGAACATACACGAAAACTAGCAAATATTTTCTCGATCATATCATTTACTAAGCATGCTACAGTGGAAGTACAAGTGTGTCAGCTAAGGCCGCTCTAAATAACTACACTGTTGAGAAGTGCGTGGGTAAACTGAACCCTACCACGACACCCAGGGTAGAGCCATTGGTAATAAATTATTTATCTGCAAGTTATCATAGGTTGCACGACTTAACAGTCAAACGAGCATGGTGTCACACCTCAGTCACAGTGCTCAATTCTAACAACATAACAAAAAGGACACTTACAGATGCAATCACTTTCACAGCATCGAACACAAAGGACGAACACACAGACGAAGTAGAAGGTCCACATGTAATCCTGCACAGTAAAGAGCATACAATCGTAAGAACAAATGTTACCACAACGAAGTGCCTGTTGCCGGCATGGAATAAAGACTGTCAAACACAATGTACAATAGACGTGACTGACAGCATTCTTGGAATTGCTATCTCTATTGACAGAGGCATGTCCGGGTTTAACAATTCTGCTAATATATTTAAGGGATGGCAAATTGTCACATGACAGCTTACACTCGACTTGGATTTCTCAAAAAAAGGACTGATGGTGCAGTTGTGCCCACCTTGAAAAAGAGGTGAGAGCTAAGATGACCGGTGAGCAAGAAGGTGATGTAGATTGAAGTGTGAAAGGGGTGGAGAGAGAATAAAAAGGGACAAGACGCAATTGTAGACAACAAAAAACACGTGGGTAAATGGTGAATGCAAGCGACTCCTAGCAAAAAGCTTCACCACAAAAATGAGACGGAATTCTACAGAGTGCGAAACACCCTCAAGGAGGAGAGAGGGCTTCTGAATGCACCCCTGAAAGAGGATAGAGGGTTTCTCATACACCACTCAAAGAAGAAAGAGGGTTTCTGAATGCACCCCTCGAAAAGGAAAGAGGGTTTCTAAATGCAGCCCTCAAAAAGGAAAGACGGTTTCTGGACACTGCCATCAATCAGGACAGTGATGCTTCAAAGGACACTCATGACCACGGTGCTGTTACCTTTACCACCACGAAGAGTAGGCAATGCATCGTGGTTAAGGAAACCTGGTCGCAAGAAAGCAGACTCCTCGAAGTGCAAGTAGCAAACTACTCTGTATCGCAAATGTGCTGGGGTCTTCTGTTCTAAGCCAGGGTAGTTGCAGAATATGACCCAGGATTTGCGCCTGAATAGAGAACCGCAATGCCAGATCAGCGCCAAGGAAAAAGAAATGCAGTTCAATGGTAGCAAACCGAGCAAACAAAGAATGACCTCAAGCATTAAAAGTAATATAGTCAAAGTTAAAGTGCAGCACCTTGTTATGATACTTCTTTATTATTACCTTGAGAGCACTAGACATTGATAGCGCCCACCCCCCTTGACTAACACAAAGAAACTGACGTTTTGGCTCATCTCAAGCCTTTCAACAGGAAATGAACATTCAAATAATAAAACAAAACTTTAACACAATACATATTACACTAACATATGTCAACAAGGTGAAAATAATCTCCTCATACAGATCGAAACGTTAGGGTGTTTACCGGTCATCAAAACACCATAATGTCGTAATTCGTAAAGAATTAAAACCGCACCCGGTAAATACGATATCTAGTGCGCTATTCGCGATTGCCAGAAGCCAAGGGCATTTACCTGATAGCAGCACAACATGCATTTAAAGTTACAGTGTAAGCAGTAAGCACATCGAGGACATAAGTGTAGCCTTTCAGACGAAAAAAACTTACGTGAGGCCATCGCGAATAAAGTTCTCACGATTGAGCCAAAGCACACATGAACTTGCAAATAATATTTACTTACAGAAGCGGCGACATGCAATATGACCGTTCCTGTGCATTGCTTAAAACCATTCAAAACGACAACAAAGTGCTTTTTGCGACACGTGGCATATTGGCCCAAATGAATTTGAATGACACTTCTGCACCAACGTCATCCTTGCCGTCAAGCTTCCACACTCGTCGCTGACGATATCGCTCGTGGCTAAGCTGCGGCCAATGATTACACAGTGACCTACTCATGAGATTTAGGAGCTGACATCACGTAACTATTTCGGTAAACAAGCTGACCACAATTCTCTGCATTATGCAGTAGCAATAGATTCCACCAGTAACGCAACGGCTCACGAAGTTATGCAACATGGAAAGGTTCAAGCGGAAGTAACAAGAGGTTAAGATTGAAATAGCACTGAGAGCAGAAAGAACACGGTTTGCACAATGTGCAACGAAAGCTTTATCTTGTCAAGAATGAAGATTGAAAGGAGGTAAACACTGATTACGAAGTCTGCGTCAGAGTTTTATGATTGTCAAGTCTGCCTCAATAATTCATTTGGTAATCTGTTTCTGGCCTCTCGGAAAAGACATCATTTTTGAAACTCTGCACCGCGCTGATATCGAGAATGGTCGTGAACTAAATTGTCTTGTTTGTACTTTTCTACATAGTCGTCCTGCTCAGATACACTACAATGCATTGCCTGGTTGTTTGACCTATATGCACTGTATTGGAGAAACGTACCTTGTTCATGCCTATTCAAGATGATTATAAATACCAACAAACCAGAATTAGCACCATTGGGGACACCACTCTACTGAAATATATTATGCGTATTAAGCACTTCTCTCGACCGATTCATAATCGCATGCAAAGTCTGGAAGTAGAAGTGAACGCGAAATAATGAGCCATTTCAGACACAGTTTGCGTGCTTTAAACTTTAAATATATTAAGATAAATATACTTTAAAGGTGAGAGTGAAAGAAAAATACTATGTCAATCAACTGAAAGTACCGAATAACATCTTCACGACGTGTGATCCGGTGTAGCAACGCTGACACCAGACGCACGAAACGAACGCACATGTATACACGGGACGAGCGCGAACTGTCACTTCTTTCTGTTTGAACAGCGCACTCCTTTCGCAAACGCGGCCGCTACAGCGAGCGAATTGGCCTTCGTAGCCTCGTATTCAGCACGGACATCGCGTTAAAAGCACAAGACATACAAACCACCCCCCTCACGAGATAAGCGCTCGAGCAAGTGGCCACACCATGTAGGGCAAAGTGAACCTGGTGAGCCAGGAGGCGCGCGCATCGCAAGGAGCGGGGCGACGACCTTTAAAACGCGCACCTCGCACCAGCTCGCTGGTGACCAAGAAAACACGCATAGTTTATATAAATAGTTCGCGGCTAGTAAGCTGAGCAACGTACGGTTTGTGACGGAGCCGTCTCACGCCGCGCGCTGCGGAACGAGGGGTCGCCCGTTCGAATCCGCGCTTCGGAAAGCATTTTCTTTGTGGATCATATATATATATATATATATATATATATATATATATATATATATATATATATATATATATGTGAGAGATGATGGCGACGCCGACGGCAAAAAAAACAGCCGAGAGTATCCACGTAGTTGATAGCGCAATAAAATAAATCATTTCGCTGTCGCATTGCCTGCGAAAGCAGTGATGCACGCATTACTAATTATTTTTTCGAGTGTTCTTTTCCGCGTCATTTGCTGCTCACGGCGGAAAAAACACGCGAAAAAGTATTAGGCCTTGCGTAGAGTAAATGTAGAAAATCATCCCTGGCGATTAACAGATCATCTGAACTGCGGATGAAAGATCATCCGCATGGAGTGTTTTAGTGAACCAACCGTTCGTCCGGTGAGGTGCAACTGTGAGGACTTACAGTTGCTCGGTAAGGTGTAAATGTGATGACTCAATGCTAGCCCATTTAGGTGATCTGTCGGGACTAACAGCTTACAGGAGTAACTGCATGGGAACTAAATGTTAGACCAGGTGTCGTTAGTCCTAATGGTTGTGGCAGCCCAATTAGTCCCCAAAGGGAACCACACACCCTTTTAACACCCTTTTGCCTAGAGTGTTGATGACGTGAACACCTTTCAGACTTCGCTCGTTCAGCAAAAGGAGAGCTTCAAGCAGTAAATTATGTAAGAAACATTTTAACGCGATAGTGTTAAAGAGCTCGTTTCGCATAAATTTCGGTGTCAGCGTCAATTGGTTGTGAGCGAAAAATCAGCGTTCTCCATGAATCAAAAATTGACAGAGATGCAAATAAAATAACAAAACATTTGGTTTGAGTAATACCCGTGCCACACGGGCACATAAGATGGCATTTACCTCCTAATCCCTATTGGAAAAAGTCAAATGGTGGACATGGTGGAAACCACCATCCACCATTATAGTGGATTAATGTAGTGGGTGGATGGTGGACGGTGGTGGATGGTGGGTGGATAGTGGACGGTGGTGGATGGTGGACGGTGGTGGGTGGATAGTGGACGGTGGTGGATGGTGGACAAGGTGGGTGGATAGTGGACAGTAATTTAGGTGGGCAGATGGTGGACGGTAGCCTTGGTGGCTAAAAATTATGCTGTGTACAAGGTACGCGTCAGGTATGGAGATGGCGGGCATATTTGTCAATGAACTATTTCTCTTTCAATGCTATTTCAGTTATATTTCAAAACATATTTGTTACACAAGGCATACAGGTTAACCACAGATTGGTAACTCTCAGCTTTGGTTCCAAATGTGTTATCAGGCAAAACAGGCACAATAATACCATGTTTGCACTAAGCAAAAAACACACTGGCTCAGTGAATAAGTTTATTCCCTTTTCTACATTTCTTGGCGTTATTGCTTACTCCTTTGCCTCGACGAGCAGCTTCTGCAGAAAACCCTTGTAGAAAACCCTCACCACGACATCACGGTAGTTCCTCGGTGACTATAATTGAAGCGGCTACAAAGAGATACATTTCTCCAAGCAACCTGAAAAATATTTAAAAAGCATCATTAAAAAATATAAATGATTTGTTTATAATCAATATATTGATGTGTCCTACACTGCTCCTTTCAATCAAATAAATAGTACTATAGTGAGTGCTTGTTGCAAGTATGGCATGTTGTTGGGCTAGTTGGTTCATAGATACAGCAGACACTTTTAAACTGGGCGAAGACAACACGTTAGAAGAGAGAAATAAACAGACACACACGAAGCGCACGGTGTGTGTGTTCTCTGCGCTTCGCTCGTCTTCGTGCAGTTTATACGTGTCTGCTGAACTTACGACTAAGTGACTTTTGAATTAATACAGTAAAATTGCACTACAAATCACTACAGCTGGTGAGGTACTACCGGCTGTTATATTATTTTTTTCGCGAGTTGCCGTAAGCGAAATAGTGCCGGCATTCCGTGCGAGGACAATTACTTGCCCTCGCAACAAGTCGGCAGCGTTCACTTGATTGTAGCCCTTGAAATAAATCTTATTGTAACCACAAGTGGGTCAGTTCTCGCGGCAATTAACCTAACCCTCGCAAAATGAACGCGGGATTCGCTAGCCCGCGTTGAGCAAGAGAAAAAAAAAACACACCGAAACCACAGCCCAAACTTTCAAACGTTGCAGCGGCAAAAGGAATCCACATTGGACGATGCCGGCGGCCAGCCAACGGGGATACACAGCCGGCCAGTTGACGCTAGCCCCGCAGTGCCGAACCCCCGCCCCATTCCGCCTTCCCCGCAAGCCCACCTACCACATTATATCGTCCTTCAGGGGCGGATTCAGAACAAATTCCCGTTATTTCCGACGTAAAAACTTATGAGTGCACAAGGGTGCTAGCATAATCAGTGTTGTTTATTGCATCGCCAAATGAAACGTATCGCGCCTCACCGATTCCCAGTCACAGCACAACCCGGTGGCAGTAGCAATAATTTTTTTAGTTTGGTTATTACAAGTGCAGTGACGATTGTTAAATACCTGTGTAAGACGAGAGGCTGTCGAAAATTTGATCTATGTTTTCAGTTTTACGGCGGGTAGTGCGCCCGTCTCACATATTCAAGCAATTTGTAACAGTAGCGATTAAGCTGTTCACAAACGTCGGGCGGGAGCAGCTTCAACACAAGTGCAAAGACATTCAGCACCACCGTATTCAATATCCCTTGGCAATACGCATACAGCAATAATAATGCATAACGTGCACAGAGTAGCACTCACAGCCACCTACCTTTCGCAAGAGAATCATGCTGGCAGCGTACACGTTGCGACGTCCGCCGGTCTTCAGGTGATGTAACGAGTCGGCGTTGGCTGACCACCCCGTTTGCAGGCATCCGTCGGTCTAGAGGCAATATGGTGAGTTTCCATGTGCACGAACTGTCACGTCGATTCTCCATGCCACAGCGCGCGTTTCGAGAAACTATTCCGGCACTCTTCATCGACGATGATCACCAACAAAGGAATCGTACTTGGGAAGCTGGCGCCTGCCGCTCACCTAGTGTGCCGTGTACCGCGCATCATACTGATTCAAGATGTTCCGCCTAAGTCAATGACCGCAACATAAACCACAAAGCACGGGCACGCACGAAAATCAACCGCATCAGCACAAACACAATCACCACGCCATGATCACGTTGTAAGCAGCGCGCCGCCATGACAGGAAAGAAAAATCTGGGAGGACGACAGCGGCGACGCCAGTAGCCACGGCCTAAACGAATTTCACTTCCGACGATGGCGGACGTGACGTCACCGCCGCCATTGAGACTGCGCCTATGGCGAACACGGCCTCAGAGACTGGCAGTAGACATTAATCTCAGAGGCTAGGTTGTAAGCCGCTACCAGCGCAGCGAGGAGGAGGGAGCTGGGAAGCAGCTGCTCGGCTCAGATAATAACTGCTGGGGTTTGACGACGTCCCAAAAGCACGATATGATTTTGAGAGACGCCGTAGTGTGGGGGCTCCGGAAATTTCGACCACTTGGGGCTCTTTACGTGCGCCAAAATCTAAGTATACGGCTGTGCTTTGCACCTTGCCCCCGTCTAAATGAGGTTCTCGGCACAAGCCGCAAATTGTTTTTGCAATACAGTACATTGTCAATCTGTTTACGCGAGGTGATTCGGTTGCAGCATGCATTTCACGGACCTTTTTCTCAACATTTACATCCGTAGCGCACATGATGTTGATGTTTACTTCCAGCCTTATCATAAATGTGAGCGAGCAGCAAATTCAGCGCGAATGTTAAAGCGCAACAGGCGTGGTCTCGGGTAGGTACATCCCACGGAAGTCCAAAAATTAACTGCTATCCAGTGATCACTAATTTTGCTTTTTCTTCGTGCTCGAATCAATATTCTCAGCCAAGAAAATCGTATTAAAATTTACGAATAATCAGGCAATACACTCTTGAGCATTTTTTCGCGATCAATAAAATAGGCACTGCAAACAAATGTAACATTGAAAACGAAAGCTCAAGGGGCTAGACCACTCACCACAAAAATATAGATTTATTTTATGTGAGTCAATAAGAAATAAAAAAAATGCATGCTCACAAGGGGTGCATTACAAATACAAAACAAGTTCGATATCCTGTCTATTGAGTTTTACATTGCTCTATTAGGCATTACCAACTCGCTCAAAATGCTGTTCATTTGCACTGCAATGATATTTCACATTATACTCATCATAGTTGCCACTGCTTTCGAGTATAATGACGGTGTTTGGTGCAGCTTCTCCAGCATGGTGCAGCATGGTACACCATCACTTTCCTAACCCACCATTCCCTCGCTGCTTTCCACCATTCGCGCCATAGTGGGCGCTGTCTCCTGCCCCTACCCAGTATTTTGCTGCTACTCTCCACCATCGTCCACCATCCTTTCCACCTTACCCAGCTAACGTACACCTTGCCACCCACCACTGTCCACTATAACACCATGATTTACAGCATACCCAGCATTATTTCCACCATATCCACCACCTTTTCCAGTATCCACCATGGTAGTTTTTCCGATAGGGATGCCTTCAGATTTAATGCCATTCGCGCGCTGCCACGCGGATCAACGAAATGGCATTCGCCCAAATTCCATTCTTCACCTAATGCCATCGCCAGAACTCATTCGACTGAGAAATGCATACTCTCGACGGCACAGCTGACGAAATGCGATATACCTAAGTTATATAAAACGACATCCTATTCAGCTGAAAATGAAGTTTTCACATCTATTATTTACACTAAACACTTAAACAAGCGCTTCAAACGCTGTATTCTGGATGCGACAGGCGCCATTTTCTTTTTACGTGTTGACCTGACTAGCGTTGGCTTAGGTTGCTACCGTCGCCTGCAACGTCGTGAAACAAAGCAACGAACTAAAGCTTACGGCAGCGTAATATGCTTTTTTCTACATTTAATTATTCTCGGAGGTATTATGAAGCTTGTAAACGCATGTTTATTTTTTTACTACTACTCAACAATTGCTCACTACAGAAGATGCTGCGATCGACATCATCAAGTCAAATGTCATTGTTTGGACGTGTAGCAGCTCCGACGAAAAAAAATGTCATTCGGGAACTGAATGCCTTGACTACTGAATGTCAGTTTCTGTGCCCGTGTGGCACGGGTATAAGAATCGCACCCAGGCCTCTAGCGCTGCAAGCAGGTGTTCTACCAAAGACCCACGCCATTGCTTGAAAATGCTTCGAAAAAAACCACTATATGAGTGTCATGTAGTGGGAGCAGTCTCCTTAACGCATGTAATATTGCTTGGCAGAAGCGTAGAATCGCGCCAGGCGTCAAAACATGTGAATTGCGCAACGAGTGGGTATTTTAAAGGCCCACCCATTACAATACCCGTGTTGCCGCACGGATGTGTAGTGGGCCCTTCGCTGATTTTCAAAAGGCAGAATTATGATGTAGTGGGCGCTTCGGAACTGTACTTGCAGTAGTCATTCTAGAATAGTTTGAAACGACCAATGTTACGCGAAGAGACGTTCGTTTCCTTGCGGCATGCTTGAAGCTTCCACCGAGAACCGGAGCCAGGCTAGCAATTCAGATGACGATGCACACAGGGCCCGACTACGCTATTGCGTTCTATCTTGAAGGGGAATCCCAAGCGTCCTCTAAGTTTTTTGCTCATTGGATTAAAAATTATTGCACTTCCGTATGCGCATATAATGTACTTGCAGTGTACTAATGTACACTACTACACATCTTTTTACTGCGCCACCGAATTTGGCGCATTCGATATAAAGAATAACGAAAAAGAAAGTGACAGAACACTGTCAGCTCAAAAACTAAGCTCGCCTAGACCAGCAGCCGCCTGGTGCGAACTCGCTTCCTGTGTATTTCTTCTTCTTCTTGTTTGCAACATGCAAATATCTATTCCTTTCACACAGTAAGATAAGAGCGTTGATTTCAAGAATAGCAGGAACAAACACGCCTGAGCCACACAGCTGAGACAAAGCAATAGGTGAGCGAAGGCATGAGAACTGCAGAAATTTCAGGGGACCCGAATGTTTGACTCATAGGTCTCTTGTGTGGCACGACCTCGAGGTGCGAATGCGAGGCACACATTCTATTATATTTTGGTATCTTTATTGCTCCTTTTCATTTAGTTTTTATTTTTTTCTTTCTTTCTTTTGGTTCACTTCCCTGGCTCATACCCGCATATCTAATGCAGGTGTTATCGTTAATCATGAGGTAACTCACCGGCCTACCATGTCATTGATGTCGCGACCTATCAATCATTGCAGCCATACATTCGTGCCCTTCCATGCCAATTTTGGTGTATACCAAACAGACCAGAAGTGATTTTTTAAAAATTTTTCGCCGACTTTTGTTTCGAAACACCTAAAAATTAAGTCGTTAGGTAAACCGAAGGTGCTGCTCAAGAAATAATCACGCTCGGTGCTCGCGCCACAAAAACACAACACAGGCCAGCGAACAAGGGACGGGATCAAGACAGGACAGGAGCGTTATAGAGCTCGTTTCGCGAAAATTCCGGTGTCGTTGGTTGTAAGCTAACAAATCGGCGTTGTCCATGAGAGGAAAATCGAAGTGCAAATAAATTAATAAAGATACAAAATATTCGGCTCCAGTAGAATTCAAACCCAGGTCTTCTGCCCGGCAGACAGGTGTTTTACAGCACAGAAACTGCATAGAAAAAAAAAAACTATACAGGCTTCATGTAATGCGTGGAGTCCAGTTAAGAGGTGTAACATTGCGCGGCAGAACTGTAGAATTGCACCAAGCGTCACACCATACAAACTATGCAACGAGTACGTTCGTTTACTCATATTCATCAGCAACAACATCAACAACGTGTGTAGCTGCGCGTATTCCCTTACGGACACGCAGTGGGTACTTCACTGGTTCCCAATATGAAAACATTATGGAGTAGTGGGCACTTCGCAACTGCACATGCAGTAGGCTTGCAGTCTAGGAGAGTTTGAAACGGCCAGTGTTAAGCGCATAGGCATTTGTTTCCTAGCGGCACGATTGAGGTGAGCACTGAGAAGCGAAGCCTGGCAAGCGAATGAGAAGACCGTGCGAACTAGGCCAGTGTTAAGCGCATAGGCACTTGTTTCCTAGCGGCACGATTGAGGTGAGCACTGAGAAGCGAAGCCTGGCAAGCGAATCAGAGGACCGTGCGAACTAGGCCAGTGTTAAGCGCATAGGCATTTGTTTCCTAGCGGCACGATTGAGGTGAGCACTGAGAAGCGAAGCCTGGCAAGCGAATGAGAAGACCGTGCGAACTAGGCCAGTGTTAAGCGCATAGCCATTTGTTTCCTAGCGGCACGATTGAGGTGAGCACTGAGAAGCGAAGCCTGGCAAGCGAATCAGAGGACCGTGCGAACTAGGCCAGTGTTAAGCGCATAGGCATTTGTTTCCTAGCGGCACGATTGAGGTGAGCACTGAGAAGCGAAGCCTGGCAAGCGAATCAGAGGACCGTGCGAACTAGGCCAGTGTTAAGCGCATAGGCACTTGTTTCCTAGCGGCACGATGAGGTGAGCACTGAGAAGCGAAGCCTGGCAAGCGAATCAGAGGACCGTGCGAACTAGGCCAGTGTTAAGCGCATAGGCATTTGTTTCCTAGCGGCACGATTGAGGTGAGCACTGAGAAGCGAAGCCTGGCAAGCGAATGAGAAGACCGTGCGAACTAGGCCAGTGTTAAGCGCATAGCCATTTGTTTCCTAGCGGCACGATTGAGGTGAGCACTGAGAAGCGAAGCCTGGCAAGCGAATCAGAGGACCGTGCGAACTAGGCCAGTGTTAAGCGCATAGGCATTTGTTTCCTAGCGGCACGATTGAGGTGAGCACTGAGAAGCGAAGCCTGGCAAGCGAATCAGAGGACCGTGCGAACTAGGCCAGTGTTAAGCGCATAGGCACTTGTTTCCTAGCGGCACGATTGAGGTGAGCACTGAGAAGCGAAGCCTGGCAAGCGAATCAGAGGACCGTGCGAACTAGGCCAGTGTTAAGCGCATAGGCATTTGTTTCCTAGCGGCACGATTGAGGTGAGCACTGAGAAGCGAAGCCTGGCAAGCGAATGAGAAGACCGTGCGAATAGGCCAGTGTTAAGCGCATAGCCATTTGTTTCCTAGCGGCACGATTGAGGTGAGCACTGAGAAGCGAAGCCTGGCAAGCGAATCAGAGGACCGTGCGAACTAGGCCAGTGTTAAGCGCATAGGCATTTGTTTCCTAGCGGCACGATTGAGGTGAGCACTGAGAAGCGAAGCCTGGCAAGCGAATGAGAAGACCGTGCGAACTAGGCCAGTGTTAAGCGCATAGGCACTTGTTTCCTAGCGGCACGATTGAGGTGAGCACTGAGAAGCGAAGCCTGGCAAGCGAATCAGAGGACCGTGCGAACTAGGCCAGTGTTAAGCGCATAGGCATTTGTTTCCTAGCGGCACGATTGAGGTGAGCACTGAGAAGCGAAGCCTGGCAAGCGAATGAGAAGACCGTGCGAACTAGGCCAGTGTTAAGCGCATAGCCATTTGTTTCCTAGCGGCACGATTGAGGTGAGCACTGAGAAGCGAAGCCAGGTAGCGAATGAGAGGACCGTGCGAACTAGGCCAGTGTTAAGCGCATAGGCATTTGTTTCCTAGCGGCACGATTGAGGTGAGCACTGAGAAGCGAAGCCTGGCAAGCGAATGAGAGGACCGTGCGAACTAGGCCAGTGTTAAGCGCATAGGCATTTGTTTCCTAGCGGCACGATTGAGGTGAGCACTGAGAAGCGAAGCCTGGCAAGCGAATGAGAGAACCGTGCGAACAAGGCCAGTGTTTAGCGCATAGCCATTTGTTTCCTAGCGGCACGATTGAGGTGACCACTGAGAAGCGAAGCCGGGTAGCGAATGAGAGGACCGTGCGAACTAGGCCAGTGTTAAGCGCATAGGCATTTGTTTCCTAGCGGCACGATTGAGGTGAGCACTGAGAAGCGAAGCCTGACAAGCGAATGAGAGGACCGTGCGAACTAGGCCAGTGTTAAGCGCATAGGCATTTGTTTCCTAGCGGCACGATTGAGGTGAGCACTGAGAAGCGAAGCCTGGCAAGCGAATGAGAAGACCGTGCGAACTAGGCCAGTGTTAAGCGCATAGGCATTTGTTTCCTAGCGGCACGATTGAGGTGAGCACTGAGAAGCGAAGCCTGGCAAGCGAATGAGAGGACCGTGCGAACTAGGCCAGTGTTAAGCGCATAGGCATTTATTTCCTAGCGGCATGATTGAGGTGAGCACTGAGACGCGAAGCCTGGCAAGTGAATGAGAGGACCGTGCGAACTAGGCCAGTGTTAAGCGCATAGGCATTTGTTTCCTAGCGGCACGATTGAGGTGAGCACTGAGAAGCGAAGCCTGGCAAGCGAATCAGAGGACCGTGCGAACTAGGCCAGTGTTAAGCGCATAGGCATTTGTTTCCTAGCGGCATGATTGAGGTGAGCACTGAGACGCGAAGCCTGGCAAGTGAATGAGAAGACCGTGCGAACTAGGCCAGTGTTAAGCGCATAGGCATTTGTTTCCTAGCGGCACGATTGAGGTGAGCACTGAGAAGCGAAGCCTGGCAAGCGAATGAGAGGACCGTGCGAACTAGGCCAGTGTTAAGCGCATAGGCATTTGTTTCCTAGCGGCACGATTGAGGTGAGCACTGAGAAGCGAAGCCTGGCAAGCGAATGAGAGGACCGTGCGAACTAGGCCAGTGTTAAGCGCATAGGCTATTGTTTTAGCGGCACGATTGAGGTGAGCACTGAGAAGCGAAGCCTGGCAAGCGAATGAGAGGACCGTGCGAACTAGGCCAGTGTTAAGCGCATAGGCATTTGTTTCCTAGCGGCATGATTGAGGTGAGCACTGAGACGCGAAGCCTGGCAAGTGAATGAGAGGACCGTGCGAACTAGGCCAGTGTTAAGCGCATAGGCATTTGTTTCCTAGCGGCATGATTGAGGTGAGCACTGAGACGCGAAGCCTGGCAAGCGAATGAGAAGACCGTGCGAACTAGGCCAGTGTTAAGCGCATAGGCATTTGTTTCCTAGCGGCACGATTGAGGTGAGCACTGAGAAGCGAAGCCTGGCAAGCGAATGAGAGGACCGTGCGAACTAGGCCAGTGTTAAGCGCATAGGCATTTGTTTCCTAGCGGCACGATTGAGGTGAGCACTGAGAAGCGAAGCCTGGCAAGCGAATGAGAGGACCGTGCGAACTAGGCCAGTGTTAAGCGCATAGGCATTTGTTTCCTAGCGGCACGATTGAGGTGAGCACTGAGAAGCGAAGCCTGGCAAGCGAATGAGAGGACCGTGCGAACTAGGCCAGTGTTAAGCGCATAGGCTATTGTTTTAGCGGCACGATTGAGGTGAGCACTGAGAAGCGAAGCCTGGCAAGCGAATGAGAGGACCGTGCGAACTAGGCCCGATCACGCTATCGTGTTTTACTCTAGAAGGCGAACCTCAAGCGTGGTCAGATTTCTTGCGCTACTTTGTCTGCATTAATGTGAATGTGCGTTCAATCGTCAGGAATTATTTCTAGGTGCCAATGACGCCTATAACAACGCTGGAAGTCAGACCATGCATTCCGAATGCTTTGGGTCTCCGCAAGCACTGGCTTTGTTCCATACCGTTTCATTAGGCTTCTAATAACGCCAGGTACGCTATGAATACTCTATAAAGAGCACTCTGTATGCCAAACTGTTCAATGCTGCAGCCCCGTAGTGTAGCGTATGCTAGTCTTATAGGTAGCTACAGCCCTTTTCTAGCGTAACTTGCGCATGTTTAAACAGGAATGTATTTCTTATGATTGGCTTTTTAAAAATAATTGGGCCCCGACTAAGTAGCGTTATATTGTGTCACGTGGAAATTTTCTTGCCTTAGCGCAAGTATATGCGATTTAACCTTGATTAGGAGGCAGATGCATGCTTTAAACTGTTTCTCGCCATTGTTAGTAACTGACCAAAGCACAGCACTGTAGCTCGACAAAGACACGTGCAAGAGAATTTAGGTGAAGATGCTATACTGTAGTAGCCGACGCCGATACATATCATGTGGCTTTAACGAGCGCTAAAAATTAAGCGTCCGTGTGCGGGTAATGAAAGGACAGCGAGCTGGTCCTCGATTGTAGTAGTGGTAAGATGCAGGTGAACTAAGCGCTACTTCCGCTTCTTCTTCGTCTTCTGACTCCTTTTTTTGTGGCGTCCCTGGTTGGCGATCACGCTCGTACTCGCGTGGGCCTCGGCCGACAGTGGTGACATCAGTGCTGACTGCGGGGCCGCTTTCAATTTCTTCCGTCCCCCTGTTTCTACGGCTGGTGCGCTACTCGCGCTTGATGTGGCGGGCCCAGATAACAGGTCGCTCGTTGGACTCAGGACCGTCGAAGTTGGAGAGACGACAGAACTGGAGGTGGTGCCTGTGCGCGCAGCCTGAGCAGCAGTGGCGTCCGCGGCTGCAGCAACTGTGCTACCCGAAGTAGGAGACGTGCCGGCCGCGGTAGTGGCACCTTCTCCATGGTGCCGTTGTTCGGGCTCGACGAACGAGCGGCACACGTCAGGCAAAATGCCCGCTCGAAATAGACTCTTTGCAATAGCTGAGCCGAGTAGCAGGCTGAAGAGGCTCAGCAACATACACATGGTGCGGAACGGGAACTGCTGGCCCCGTTCGGCGTCATACAAGGGCAGATGAATGAGCGCCGGCAGTAGTATCATGGGCTCTCCGCACAACGCCCGCGACAGCACGCCTACTACGAAGCCTGCGGCGCGAGAAGAAAGTTGCGGATGGTCGTTGCGTGATTTCACGGAGTAACAACACGATAGGCACATGCGTTATAGCATTCGTTATAACCATTAGTGGGAGAAGTTGCAGCAATATCTATTCCTTGCAGGATAATCTATAAAAGCGCATTTACCTGCGTCATTCAGACGTGTTCATTCCTAGTGGATGTTTCTAATACCGCGTCTCCCTGCTAACAGACATCAGTATTGACATTCACGTACCCCTATCAATTGCATTCGGTCACTTTAGTAATTTCTTAGTGCTCATGTCTAAACGCGCCTCATGTACCGCCCCAGACAATATTATATTTTCGTATGTATTTTTATATTAGTTTGTTTAAGCCTGACAGTCTGCGCATACGTTGTTGTGTAGAAAAAGGTGCGCGATATGATCTCCCCGATAAAGACCCCATGCACTATTTAGAAAGTGCATCGTTTTCGCGACTCGTTCTCATCCATACTGAATCGAAGCGGTAATTGAAATCGCTGCCGCCCGAGTACTAACATGCTTATGAATTTCATACGGCAAGTAGAATGTCATTGATGTCTACATTCTTGCGTCATATTGGACCCTTGGGCACAAAAATGCGGCAGGAAACGAAGCAGTACATGATGTCGCCCCATAATTTTATTTGATTCATTTATACAAGTACCTGCAGCGCCAGGAGGGCGTTATTGCAGGGAGGCAACTGGAGAAGAAATATTCACATAACAAAATACGTGTATACATAAATGCAGATGAAAATATGAGCTAATTCCAAAGCGGTGTATACAGCATGGAAAACTGCCAACACATAATACAGGCACAATGTCACCAAGAAAATAAAATAAAAAAAGACAGCAAGAGCGAAGGGGACAGGTAGCTTATAGCTCACGGTGAATTAGAATGTAAAAACGATAGGAACTGGGATAATGTTTTACAATTAGATATACCCTTAGGAAGTCTGTTCCAGTGCATGGAGGTGTGCGGAGAAAATGAATATTGAAACACATTCGTGCGACAGCGTCACATACTAGACGGGACATCGTGCCGCAACGGCTCCAGAAAGCGATGGGGGATTCAGGATATTCCAAGCAACTACGCTACGTTATTATGGCACTGCGGACAGAAAAGAAGACAATATCCGCCCCCACATCCAAAATTCAGAAACGAAGAAGCCATCGTCCTCCGCAGACTACAAAAAAGGACACATATGTTCACAGTATTATGCGCCGAATTAGCCCGACGAAATTCTCAAACCTATGGGGAGTTTTAGATGTACCTGGCACTCGTCAAAATATTGCGGTGTTGACATGCCCACACCGTAAGAAGAACACTCAAGGTGAAGCTTAAGGACCGCTAAAAGCCACAGAAGAATCGTGGGAGGCGATGTTCACTTCCCAGAGCTTGCAGGAACAGCAAAGTCTCGTGGGCCAGGCACCGCCCAGAATTCTCCCAGATGAAATACTGGTCAACGTGGCTCGCTTCAATAGAACATCTAGAGTTTAAAACCTATGTGCATCAGCAGCCAAAGAATAGTTTAAAGGAAACAGCGATTGACGGAGCACCGTCAAGAGAGCCGAGAAACTAGTACAACAGCGGATACATTATACGAGCAACGCGGCCACTGTTGGTGGCCAAGAGAAGAATTCGGAAACGCACTGACCGAAGACAGCGCCGTAGGCATTGCTCCGCTTCCTCAGGTAGAATAGCGCGACGAACTGCGGGAAGAGGAGCACGTAGACCATGTCCGAGGAGAATGTCCACAGCCCGAGCACCGAGTGGGCGCTGATAGCCGTGGCCGTCGCTATCACGCCCACCACCCAGATCATACCGCGCAGCACCATCGATATCTCGGTGTCGGAAGCCTGCGTCATACGGGGCAGGCCGAAAAGCTTTAACAGCCAACGCAGGTGGACACGCAACGCATGAACACACGCACGCAGAGAAGCAGAGAAACGTTGGCGCGATGATTTTTTTGCATTTGTATTTTGTGCAGAGGCGCAAAATTCGCGAACGTCCTAGTGTGCTTCGCGCCTAGATGTTTGCATAAGCATATATGACCAACTAGTTCAAACCAAGCTTTGCTACCCCGGTAAATGCCGTCCGTTATGCGAATAGTGCCATGCCTTGTATTTGCACAATAATGCCTAATTGGTAAAGTTGAGACATTTCATTGTTATGGTAGTGCAAATGCAGATGTTTGTGAATAAAGAACAAATAAAACGTTCAGAAAAACAATGGATCAGCGAAAAAACAGTTCTCGTCAGGCCACCTTCAAAGCTCAGCTTCCGGCATTTCGAGAGAAGCCTGCTTTTCGCCTGCTCAAAATTGATTGTTAGACATAATAAAAGTGAAATGCTAACATATAATTCGTGGCGTTAAAAACTGTTGACATGCTTACGTCAAAGTCCTAATGCCACAGTTGTACACGTGATGTCACACTATACGGCGATACCCACTATTGAAAAATAAGAGGAAGAAACGCGTGCAGGCGAGCACTGCGCAAAAGTAGAAGTTGGAGCAATGAATGGCTGTTTGTCAGGTTCCTTCTCAGATCGCTAGTTTACATTTTGCTCGGACGTCGCTGGCGGATTTTACATGACAGTAAGAATGGCAGACTGCATGCGCGTGTTGGTTCAGCATATTTGAAGTGTAAGGCACGACGAAGACAACGGACAAAAGGGAGAGTACACACACACGGAGCACCTTACTTCGTGTTTTTGTACTCTCCCTTTTGTCCGTTGTCTTTGTCGCGCCTTACACTTCAAACAATTACATGAGAGAGATTGCGAAGCGCTGACAGGTGATATTGCTCTATTCTTCCCCAATCTCCGAACCGTTCTTTCAGTAGCTCTGGCGCCCAACGTGGGCCACCAGGCATGGTATTGCCAAGTCAGACTCACCTGTTGAAGTTCTCACGGAAGGCAAGCATCAAGTATGTGCGACCCTCACTACACAAAGAACACGACAACGAAAACAACTAGACCCGCGGAGGCTTCCGGTAGCGCAGTCGATATGTTCTCATCACATACGGTTATGCTGTGCGACAAAGATCATTGAAACTCTTGCGAGAGAAGTGACCGCGAAGTGTACCTGCAGGCCTTTCGCGCCTTTGTCATAAAAAGCGACAGATCAAGATACGTCCGAGGGATTCTCGATGGAGGAAGTGAGCGATCTTTCGTCAAGGAAGATCTCGCTGTGAAACTGAATTTGCAGGTACTGGGAGAGACACGGGTTGCATTCAACACGTTTGGCAGCGCATCCCCAACTTCTGCGGCAAGACGAAAGGTTGTTGACGTTCCTCTGCGCAGCGAACACTGATCCGACATCCACATCGTTAGGGCAATTGTCGTCCCAGTTATATGTCAAGACATTCCTTCGCCGACAGCTGATAACCCCCTCTGCAGAACTTGCGTCTCGAAGGCAAAGTTGTTGATGGCGAAAAGAATTTTCTTGACGCGGAGACAGAGACCGGCACCAGCTTGTTGATTGGAGCTGAGAACATTTGGTGAATTGCTACTGGAGAAGTAATAAGGAGCACGGCAATTCCAGTAACGGTCTTCATCAACACGGCGTTTGGATGGACACTGCAAGGACCCAGTCGTCAAAGTGCCTCTCTTGACTGTGACACTACCTCGTGGTCTATGTTCTGCGAGTCGAAACGATGAGCGACAATCACACAACCTCGCATATTCCCCAGTCGTTCCGGGAACTTCAAGCAGCGGGCATCACAGATTCTGGCGAATCACGCTTACACAAGTTCACTGCACGCTTCCAAGGAAGTATTAGGCAGAAAGAGCAGAGATACATCGTGACGCTGCCTTCGAAAAATGGCAAACAGCCACTTTAAAGAACCGACACTGCATACGACGAAGAGCATCTGCTCATTATACCACGAAGTTATCTTTTTGCGGCTTCGACTGTGACTGAGACTGACTTCAGAGCTTTCGATGGCAGTGCGGTAAGCACTATGACGCACATACGAATGCGTTACTGAACTATAGGGGCTGCACAAGAAGTTAAAAAAATCATTAACGCTCTTTTTTTTAAAAGAACATCACAAGACCTCAGGAACAACAGGAGTACCATGAAGCTTTCTCCATTGCCACCTTTCCTACTGACACATCGCATCGAGTAGAAGTTTATTATGCCGCGTGCACCTTGGTGCAGTGGATGGTGGGAGCCAAGTCTTCGAACAATCGAGTCTTCATTGCTCAAGGCACTTGGAAAGAGCAAGCTCAACAGCGAAGAAGCTGAGACGATACTACTAGGTAGAAGGTAGGTAGGCTGACTTACACGCGTAAGGGCGCTCTGATATGTGCTGTGAGTGTTATGATTGGACTTTCATTGCTGACTTCTCAGGAAAGAACCAGCGAGGACTACGAAGCTCGAAGAAGTCATACTGCGCAACGTGTCCTCGGCGAAAAGTTGAGATATCGTCCTAAAGTAGCTAGATCACCGGTGGATCCTGTTGAAAATAACTACTGGAACTGCGGGCGCTTCATGTTTGCCCACCACATCCCAGTAGCAATCTAGTCAAGATGGTGACTTAGTGATCGTCGTGGAGCCTGGAATTTCTACAGGTAGTCCTGAAGATGAATCAGTTTACACTGGTGCACCGGTGCACCGGAGCTAAAGGGGTGAAAGCCCAAGATGGCAAGTTGTTAAGAAGACCCGTGCGTAAATCGTACAAGCTCGAGTTGTGCAACGCTACTGGGGGCGGTAGTGTGTTGAAAAAGAAAATGAATAAACGCATGCAGGCGATCACTGCGCAGTAGTAGGAGAAGAAGATGGAACAATGAACGGCTGCCGGTCTGGTATTTCGCGGATCCCTAGTTTTCATTACAAACGCTATACACAGCCACTCGGCGCAGCGCACACGTGCGGTCACGCTGCACTTTGAGCCATGTGCAACTGCGTTGCCACTCACGTAGCCACATCTGCTTGGGCGGCGCTCCAATGCTTACGCAATTGACAAATAACGTGGGGGTTTCTATTACACTTAATTGAGAAACGTCTCTAAGCCGGCTCGTCGAGGGAAACTGCGTCCGTCCGTCACTTCCCCTGTCACGTAAGGCGAATCGTAATAATTTAATAAATATATAAAGAAATTATGCTTGAAAGAAGAATTGAGAGGGGCGTAGGCGACTGAAAGGATGAAAGGGAAAAAACGCACTTGCAGGTGTTGAAACGCTGGGAAACACGTCACCTTACTGGACGCCCCAGCAGCGCGAGCTCCCGCGCTGAGTGTATTAGAACGGTACCCGCGCTCTGCGAGCTGCGCTCAAGCGCTCGCTGTCATTGGTCCTCCTCCGTGCCAATCATCCGCTCGGCTACAATACAGCACGCGGAATCCATGAACGGACGCATTTGAGCTGCGCTCGAAAAGCTCAACGAGCCTACCAAGGTGGGAACTACAGCAAGATGCTGGCGAATGCCAGAAAGAAGCGGAAAGACGTCATGCCGACGCTCGACAACGTCATTCCAGGGAAGGACTCAATGCATAACAAGCACGGGAAACGCAAGCGCGTGATACTGGACGTCATCTGGAACAAAGAGCCCACTGCTCGCCTCTTCTTCATAGTCTCATGCTGGTGGAACTTATCATTTCGGTATTGCACCCACGCATCTTCGTTTCCATATTCTTCCGCGATAGTTCTTGGAATTATACCCAGCACAGCGCTTACGTATCGTCTATTCAACCCCTGGAGTAAATTCTGCGTGGAATATTTTTATAACAGCGCAGAAACGTGTATTTGGCGTGAGCGACATCACAACGGAACGGAGTGTTTCTAAAAGCGAGAGCGTGCCTGTTAGTCCCAATCATCCTTTGGGGAAGTTAGTGCTCAGAGAAAAAAAACTGCACCGCGTTCGCACTGTCCCGACATTCATTCCACCTCTCTACGTAGTATCTAGTGGTATTCGAACGCTGTCAGACATTTGTATCGCCTTCTGGCGGCACAGTGCCGACCAATAGCGGCTCTAGGTAACAAGCAGAACAGATATACTCATGCACTGAATTCACACTTAGTTAAACAAGCTAGCTTACGTTGGCTCGAGACATGCACGCAATTGCGTGTCGTAATCGCTATTCCTGGCATTGCGCTGTCGTACTGTTCGGTCGTGCGTTGTTGAACGCACGACCGAACCACACATTATGAACACAGGATCGCAGTACTACAATTTTGGACCAGGGTGTACACACTCCTAACGCGCCAACGCAATGCAGCACCTTGAGACTACTGAAGCGTACATTTACAAGGTACCTAAAGAATGTACTTAAAGTAAGTTCCTGACTACTGTACACGGAACCTATTTGAGTAGAGATATTAATCGAATTCAGAATAGGGGCGTTCAGGTAAGGACATTCAGAGGGCGGTCTCGCCTATGTTTATATGGCTTAGGGAGGTCCGGAGGTCCCACACTGACACGCACCGTGGGTCTTAGTATGAAGTGGTAGACGTTTCTCGTGATGAGCGACGAAGCACTGAGCATGGACGAGTCCATTGAAGACATAACAGAGGCGGTGATAGCGAGCTGTCCTAGGATCGCCACCACGGACGGTGTCATGTACTGCATCGCAAGCGGCAGAATGTCCTTTCTGAGCTCCTTGGAAAGGTTGTGCGAGCCGTCGTAGCCCAAGGCCGTGAAATCTGCGGGCAAGTACCAACAGTTGCGCATTATTATTAGTTGAGCAAAGCGTACCACTGGGACAGCGCGCTGGAGACGTGAATGAATAGTAAGGGTGTTCTGAAGACACCGAACAGTACGTGCAAGGAGATACGGCAAAATCAATCACACGAAGGTTACTTCCAAAGAGAATATAAACTCGCGTTCACTGAGAAGACAGCTGCTTTAAAGCAGAAAAAAAGACGGTGAGGAACAACTATAGATTCCAATTATGCTGCACAATTCACCCTTTCGGTGGCAGGAAGTTTTCAGGCCGGACTTCCATACTTCTACAACATAGAAAATATTGAGAAAGTACATTGGAGCTAAAAATGCAGGTGCCACTACGTGCAACAGATGTGTCGTCGTTCAGGTCACATAACACGTTACTTCCACATGTAGAAGCAAGGAAAGACAAGTTCCGATGCCTAAACTGACTGCAGAAAATTCATAGGAAATACTTCAGTGAAATGTGTAAGAATTGGGCAGCAGTATAGGTGAATTAATTGATGAACGCATGCGAAAATCTGGAGCAGCGTATGGAAGTGAGGTAACTTAATTTTTACGCAGGCTGCACTTTCTTATTAAACGGTGTCCAAGCTGACCATAGCCAGCTATTAGAAAAACGATGTGTCATGCGATGTTCGTCGTCAGTCCTGTTCGCCAACCAGGAAAATGTTCGCACACAGATTCCTTGGGTAAATATTGAAGAATAGTAATTAACTACTTTTTTTAATTAGGAGCGAACCTTCCGATAAGAAACTCTTATTTTGTTTTAAAGCATCCGATGTCCCAGCCGCTATTCGTGCGCTATACGCTATGCATAATTATTATTCCGTTCAAAGCTTATGGAGCAAGAAATCCCAAAAGTCACACGTGGTTGCACGCTTTCCATGCGCCACGACGCGTCGATATTTATTTAACAATGAATCGCGCTTTTGAAATAACATAAATTGACTCGCCTCTACGGGTACCTTCCTCCAATACCGCATTTGCATCGCGGTACTAATGTGAAATGAGTATTTAAATAGCCAACTAAGCGAACGGACTGCGACATCTACAACCTACATCAATTGAGTTAGCTTTGAAAACATGGCTTGACCTTTCTGTCACTTCTGATTTAACCACCAGGCACACGTTGTACCGACGGCAAGTATATATATATATATATATATATATATATATATATATATATATAAAATAGCACGGTTCAGGAAAACACAGATCGGTTTATTAGTACACCTACGCCATTGTTCGAAGTACTTCTTCCTCCCTCTTCACCAGACTCCCCACTATGAGTTCATGTCCCAACACTCTAAGAAAAAAAAAAGAGTCAAAAGAGGGTCACGGCCGCGTGACTCTCTTCGGGCGTCCATTTGACCCCTTTTGGAAGGCACAGGCAGAGAAAGAGAGTTCGCAATTCGACTGGAGTCACGGGACTCTCCTGAAGCGCGTTTCGATTGGCGGCGCCGCCGTATACGCCGTACATATCGCGCGCTTGCCCTTTGGCGCCGTTGTGGCCCGTTGGCTCGACGACGGAGGCGAGGCAACGCGCCACAACGGCGCCGGGGTGGCGTGCCGCTTCTGTTTTCCTCTCTGTCTCCTCGTCTACTGGAATGCGTTGCGTGTTGGTTGCGCCGGTTGTGTGTCTGTTCATGTGCGTCTTCGGTAGTGTTGGTGTTGACGCCGGCTCCGTGCACGAAGTGACGCGGTGACGCTTGGAGGACGGAATATCCCTGGAGCTGCGGACAGGAACAACGGGCGCCAGTTAACGGTGAGTGTACTGCTTTCGTAGGTACTAATTATACAGCTTTAGCTGGGCGTCTGCAGTAGCTCTGCGGAAGTTATCTGCCAGCCATTTCCAACAGCAGCCTGTGTCCGCAGGGCTGTTGCGGATGCCCAACTAAAGCTGTCAGTCAACGAGTTGCCACCACTATGCGCGTTGCTATAGGGCTGACGCGCTGGAGTTTTGAGTACTGTGGCGGAGCCTGGTGGCGTGCGCCGAAGTTGCTTGGGTAGTCAAAAATGGACGCCGACCGGCGAGTTACGCAGTTCTCAGTTGCTTGAGCGTTTTACTTAATTTTGCGCCTAGTTTTCAGGCTCAAAAAGTGCTAAAAACGTACGCAGGAACTTGTCCGCTAGCCTGCAGAGTCTGAAACGTTTGACGAGCGATCCCTGCTTCAACAAACCGTGCCGAAAGCAGGTCGTCCGGGCGACGGCTCTGAGCAGCGCGCGGTCCCGAAGCGCGGTCGCCGCCGTTATTGTTGCGTGGTTAATTGCCTCGAACATGGGGGTAAGGATCCTAATGTGCGGTTTTACTAGTTCCCCTGAAAGCCGTACGAAGTGGAGCGACGGAACCGCTGGATACGTGCCTTCCGACGCGTGAGTACGCGAGCAAACGTGGTTTGCAACGTAACGTGCTGATTACTTTTCGTACGCGCGTGCACGCGTTTATATATATATATTCCCTGTGTGCAGTCCTGACGGCACGCCGTGGCTGCCGACGGCGATCACGAGGATATGCAGCGGGCATTTCATGGGAAACGAGAAAAACGATGCCATGAGTCACCCTGCGTATGTGCCTACGATTTTTCCGGCAACTTACAGCCGGCTGCTTCCAGCGGCCGGCTGTAAACATTGCGCGCCGTCGCTTCTCGACCGCCACCGCACGCTGACAGAATGTGACGAATTCCCTAGAAGCAAATGTTGAAAATTACGACCGTGCATGGGGAAAAAAGTGTGTTTGCCACTGAATGCGGCAGAAAACGGCACACGACGCGAATGCGCTCATTCGGGCCGCCGACGGCTAGCCTTCGTCACTGGACCTTTCTTGATTCCGTTTCGTCGTGTAATGCAAATCATTTCGGCTTTCTTAACAGCAATCTTTTCGTTTATGCACTGTCGTTAATCGCGCGAACATGCCTCGTAAAACTTAACTCGAGTTCAACGTCGTATGAGATTCGCTGCACTTGCGAGTTGCAGCGCGCCGAAATGGTTCCTTCAATCTCCTGCACGTCGTAAACATACTTGACGTTGACGAGCTTCTTGCGTTTACGCAGATTGCTTGGCCTGAAGAACTCAGCCACGCCAGAAATTGGCCGAGATCCAAAGCGCAGCACAACCGACAGCGGCGGCTCCATTGCGCATCTGAGCTTAGTGCTGCATGCGGCCGCCAGTCTGACTACTCGAAACTAAAGAACTTATCGTAGGGGCGCTTTTTAGCACCGTTTTCGCAGCGCCGCCTGGCAGCCAGTCAGGCCTATGCGAGCTCCCTTATAGTGAGCGATGCAAACAATTATCAAGGGTCATTTTTTACTGATCGCACGTTGTGTCTGCGCTACTGAATGTGCAAGATGTCGTTTGAGATGCACTTTAGTCTACTTCATAACATTTCCATCGACCTTGAGTGTATAGCGTGCTTCGGCGCGTGGGAACGCGAAAAAAAAATGGCCGTGTACAGAACGCTCAGACGCACTATATATAATGGTTTTTGTTGGCTTAAAGACGGTAGTTTGAGGTGCAGATATAGTACGGTGCTTCCAGAACTTACGCGGTCATTCAAGTTGGACACGCTTCACCAGTAAAGTGAAAAAGCTCTAGACTTTCGACGGCGCGTTGGTGCGGCCGCGGCCGTGCGCTCTTCCCTCGTTTCTGTTTCCTGTTTTCGTGATTTGCATACACTGCGATGACGTTGGGCGGTATTACAGAATCGAGTGAGTGTGCGTGATTGTGGGAGCTATGTGTGGTAATTCTAGAATATGACATGTCTGATCTCGACGTCAAAAAACTTGGTTCCTGACCATGCCTGTTTGCATTTGTTGTTTTCTTGTTAGCCTTTATTATGTCTGTGTGAACCACTTATTGTGTAGGTTTCCAAACCTTTACTGCAATTCATTTTCTCATCACAAAAAGTCACAGTTTCGCCGCAAGGGCGAAGCAATGAATGCGATAGCAAGAAATTAATTCTATACGAAGTGAGGCTCGCCATTGGATACTCTCAGTTTGAACAGCGCTCCTGTTGCAAAGGCGGCCGAAGCAGCGAAGGAAACTAGCGTGCTTCAAGTGTCGAGCTGTGACACTTGATAGTTCGCGCTCATCTTCTGTTCGTTTCGTTTAGCGGCGTCCCTGAGCTCGGGTGACATCCGTACGCGCCGTAACATGAGCGCGGACATCACGGTGAAAGCTTGAAACATTGCTCTTCCCCTCACCACGAGAAAACCGCGCGAGCAGACAGCGGAAGGGCAAGGTTCTCGCCGGCGACTTAAATGCGCCCGTCCAGAGCCATATATACCTTTCGGGAGAGTTTGGCGATGCTTTCATCTCGCCGCTTTCCGCGCCCCGCCCCAGCGCCGCCCTCTTCTTGTGACGTGACTGAAACTGTATTCGTCGTATTTGGGGGCATTGGCTCAACAAAATTTCCAGAAACTTGGTATGTTAAGTCTGTGACTCCCTCAGAGGTCAATGTACTTCATTTTTACCTACTATAAACTACGTAGGGCCCAGTAGATGCCGTCAAAAGCTATGACGTCACGGTGTTTGCTGCTGAATTTCAAGTTGGCGTCGTTACCTGCATTTTCCTGCAAGTTTTCTCTCTTACCAAGAGTCTTGTCGCGGCGAGCGTGGTGCTTTTGGAACGGTAAAGAGCAATTTACTGATAATAGAAAAATCGTTTTCTCTTTAATGTGACTTGTTCCGCATAAACTGTGCATAAATATATGTCCCCATTTTATCTCGAAAAAACGCTTTTTTATGTGGGGTAAGCTATTTGGAGAAGTTTTATGAGGGATAATTACTGAACTGCTTTTGATTCTTGCATATGAGCTACTTCATTTATTGAAACGGGCGAGCTAAAAGTAAATAGACTAGGCGCTTATGTGTATATCTCGCTATTCCGTGCTTTATTTGTTTTCGTTATTATCTGATTCCCAAATGTTACTCTATAATTGCAGTAATAAAGGTAATATAATAAAATTAGATCTATGAGATGTCATCGCAAGAGCGATCACAGAGCTCCAAAGCGGGGAAACGTTGATGAAAGTTAGAGCCCCCCCCCCCTCTAAACGAAAGGACTGTGCGGAGTCTTGATACATAGACTCCCTATAAAGGCACATTCTTTTTCTGTGACTCTGTGACGGCTCCCTGTGGTCATGTGGCGCGAGATGGACATGCACAGCCTGCTTTGTGTGCCCACAATGTTAACGTCTGAGCTTTCGTCTTCTTCCGCTATATCAGGGGTCTCAAACTCACCTCAGCTAATGGGCCGCATTCACGAAAATTTACACCCGCAAGGGCTAGGGCATAACGAAGGTAGGAGCGTTGGAGGGGGCTTTAAAACTACCGTCATTTCCAGCAGACCTTTCGCATATCTCAATACGGGATCATTTCTGAAGGAGATTTGGCGGCAGGATTCCAACAAATTATCGATACATTTTGCAAAATAGTTCGGAACGGAGCAACTTGTAGCGCGCCAGACTCTATCGAAGAAGAGGAAACCGAGGGGCATCGAGGGCACGTGCTCGTGGCCGGCGCAGCAGTTCGCTTTTAGTGTTGCCATTAAACGGACGTCTCTCTTTCACGTCCGGGGAACCAGTCATTTCGTATCATCCATAATGACTAAAATCTGGACGCCGGTTCTAAAATATAGCTTTTGTTTCACGGTTATGTATCAACAGACGGTGACCGCAGGGGGTGCCTCACGAAAAATATGTTTTCGATCTGTCATGCTTGTGTATCTCAAAAACATGCTTATTTGGCCCTATATTTATTTATTTATTTAAAAATACCTTACAGACCTCCGTTGAGGCATGTGTAAGGGGGGCAGTACAAAATGGACTTCCGTCCGTACATAACACAAAGTTCATGAACAGTGGTCATGTGGCAGATCACATAAGAAGAGCAGTACAAATAATTAATTTCATCAGCAATGGTAACAAAAAAGTATAAAAAAATCACAATACTAGCAAATATAAACATATAATAAGGAAATATCATCTAGTCAAAGACAACTGAAATCTTACAGTACTAGGGTTAAATAGAAAAAGAAAGAAAAAGAAAAGCGACCTGCGGTGCTATACAATAAAAATTGCAAAAGTGTTACGACACTTTTGCGATAATGGCAAACATTTTTACACCTCGTTGGGCAGATAACTGGTCAGTGAGTCACGAAATGCATCAATGTCTGTCAGACATGCGATGCTGTCCGGCAGGGAATTCCAACACGGACTGCACGTGGAAGCGCAGAGCAGTTGAATGCACGTGTTGATCCGTAAGTGCGGGTATAACTAAACTGATTATGAAGCCTGTGTGACGTGGAGTAGGGTCTTTTCAAGCATGCTAGTGTTGTTCGAGATGAATGAATGAATTTGTGAAACAGTGTCAGCAAGGCAATGTCACGTCGAGTACTCAAAGGTTGCAATGAAAGTTTAAGTTTGATTTGTGTGACGCTAGACTGGTAGCTGCAATCGTTAGAAATGAAGCGGCTTGCCCTGTTCTGAATTCGTTCCAACATGTCAGTAAGGTATTTCTGGCTATATAGTGCGCTATATAGGGCGAGAGCTACATGATACTGCCGTAACAGCGTTGGAATCTGCAGGAATAGAATAGGTCCATTAACAAGCGTGGGGTGAAGTATATTCGCTTGACGAAATCTCTGGCTGGAAAAAGGACAATGACAGATTCAGTGCCGGGTGATGTCCCCTTACCTCGAACCATATTTTCCAATGGGTAAGCTTCGAGAAGCTTATTCGCGCCTTTATTACCAAACCCGAACGAACCCCGAAAATATATCGAAATCGCTTCGTCCACCTCCTGCCAGTCCTGACCGCGTAGTCCAATGGCCACCTTCTACCAGTACGACATCGCTTAGAAGGCATAAACCATTAAAATGGAAAATACGAGCCCGGTGCAAACCATGCTAATATGCACTGCTGAAAACTGTAAGGAAAGCCCTCAAGAGGAATTTTATAGATGACATTGAGAGTGGCACGACGTTCGGGAACGAGAGAGAGTGAAGGGATGAGCTGGACAGCTGTGGTCGTTTTGCAGAGGTCCACAAAGGCATCCTAGATTTGCTCCAGCGGTGGAAGTTGAGACAACTGCCGACACCTTCGCAATTGGCAAGGCAGATGTGGTGCGCCCGTGCGGCCAGCGCGAGCAGTGCAAAAAGCTTTAGGTCGGCAGTATATGTGATGCAACAGCGCATGGCGTGCTTGAAGCAGGAATCTCTTGATACTTTGATTTTTCGCAAAATAACGTGTAAAGCAGTAACTATAAACTATGCCATAGAAACTTATAGGCTGTATATACTAGACGTGGTGGGGTGTATGAAAATAATGATATGACAATGGTTTTTTCCTTCCTTTCGGCTGCTTATACGCATACAAGTGGTGCACGCGGTTCCATACCTTTACCTAGAATAGTGTATTTACAACAACGGTCACAAATTTGGTTTTTTCTCCTGTGTTTCTCCTGCTGTGGCACGGTGCTAGATGGTGAAGACAGGTGCTACATATGGAGAAGGGTGCATGATTGGCTTTGTGGTTAGAGCATGCTATAATTTCAATGGGCTATAGATGCAATAAAAACAGTGAAGTGAGCGTTTCGTTCTCTGCCTAGCCAATCTAGAACACATGCTCTGGCGGTGCTCCGTGTTACGCGGCGGCGAAGTCATCACGCCGTCCAAATGGGAGGCTGCTATTACCAGCTCCGCGCTAGAAGGCTTTGGATAGATGCCAGAAGAACTGCCTATGGACAGTCCATGGGCCCGCGACGCAGCAGAGAGACTTTCTCTTTCTGTTCCGATGTCGGAGCGGCCCGCAACGTGATAGAGCGCGTTCCGATGGACCATAATAAAGTTTATCCATCCATCAATCCATCCTTTGTCGTTATTGCGCACCCTATCGAAACTGAACTCGTACTGGAAATCACTTTCCTTGCTACAATGTCTGCTACAAAACGCCCTTCAAGATCCCCAGTGTATTTGCAGAAAAAATGGTGCAGTATACCACGCCGAACAAACATTCATTCTATCCAATATCTCCGCTCAACTGTTCGCACCGTGAGCCCTTTTTTACAGAATTGCCGTATGTTGAAATATAATTGTTAGCGAAATATGCGCCAACAAAGCGCAGATATTTGCCACTTGAAACACCTTGCTGTCGATTCCATGTTCGGGCAATACCACCTAGATTACTGGGTCGGGCCCCATCGGGCCTGATCTGGGGTCGGGCCGGGCCGGGCCGGGTAGCGGAATTTTTTATCGGGTTCGGGCCGGGCCCGGGTCTCATTTTGAGTCACCGGGCCGGGTTCGGGCGGGTATATTGAACGAGTTCCGGGCCCGGACCGGGCCCGGGCCGAGAATTACGGCCCGCAGTCTCTCTCCTCGCCGGCGGCCGCAGCGCGGCGCGTAGTCTGGCAGAGCCGCGACGGCGAGGCGCCGGCGCGCCGCCTTCACTCGATTGCTGAGGAGCGCGCGTAGGTTGCGACTCTTGTGTGAAGTCGCATATGATATCGCGCGCGTATTCGTGCGTCATTTTGTTGCGTGCGATGGGCTGTTGTTGCGCGGTTGGCTGCTCAAACAGCAGCGCGCAGGGTTTCCGCTTTTTTAGGCTTCCCAAGGAAAAGAAGCGACGACGCTATTGTAAGATTAGAAACATCAGATGCAGCAAATGAACCCCGGCCGACTGCTCCGCGTTATGCGGGTGACGTACTTGAGTATTTCGCTTGAATATTGCTGGTATTGTAGACAGCGTGCCATTAACACAAACTTATTATTCGTTGTGCAATGGGGCCCTTTCAGGCGCACCAACTTTAAAAATCATTTTCTCACACTGAAAAACGGAGTTTTATGGTTGGCGTTTCGAACGCACGGGCAGAGTGAAATTTTGCAGCGATCACGCTATAAGTGTCAAACGTGATGTGTTGCGTGCACGTAATTTATCGCGCTTTCTGAGCACGAGCTTGTGATTACCGTGATGATATGAGGCGAAGATTTATTTCGATATCGCAAGTTAGTGCCGGCGCGCGTCAGCTGCGGCGGTTATCTGGCATGCGTTTCTGGCACGCTGTGGTCTGCGTTCCCGTGACTGTCAGCCTGTGGTGTCATTTACCGCTGTGTTGTCGCTTTTGTACATGCTACGAGGTTCGCGCTTAATTGGCGCATGTAAATCAATGCGCGCCTCTGTGCTAAGCGAATGTGCCTTGCGCTTTTTAGTCATGCACATATAGTGCACGATGTCTGTGCTCGCGCACGAACCTCTTCTACTACAGCAAGGGGCCCTCGTGTGCTCGATGAAATTTCGTGATTAGGAAGTATATGGCGTGAAGGCGTTGAGCAGAAAAATGATTTTCTAAAGTAAACCAACAGGATGTCCGCCATTACAGACTAGCAGAACGAAGTATTGTTTTCATTTAACACGCGCCTTCCAGGGGCCCTGCACCTGATTTGGTGAAAACCTTAGATGCCTCTGCAAACGTGAAAACTGACCGCCGGTGTCCGCGGCGTCGGCGTCCCGCGTCGGCGGCGTCAACACGAGGGATGTGAAAAATCACGCAATGACGCCACGATACGACCAAAGCTTGTCACGTCATGATGACGTCCAATAACGTGACTTCACGCGATGACATCCTCACATGATTGCAACGCCTCCAAGATCGGAGGCGTTGCAAGCTTTTTGCACGTCCCTGGGTCTTGCATTGCCACCGTGGTTGGTTGTCCGATCACAGAGGCTGTGCAAAGGGCCGATGTCATGTGATGAAGTTATCACATGACGTAATGTAATCTGATGTCAACATGACGTCATTGTCACGTCACAAAATTTACCTATCTATGACATTCTGGTGACATCATCACGTGATGTTTTAATGCTTCCAGGATCGGAGGCGTTGCAAGCTTTCGGCACCTTACCTGGTCTTATATTGCTTCCGTGATTCGTGGATCGATCATAGAGGATGTGCAAAGCGCCGATGTCATGGGATCACAATATCAGATGCCGTAACGCAATCTGACGTCATCATGGCGTCGTTGATACATCGCAAATTTGAGCTATCTACGACGTCCTGGTGACGTCATCACATGATTTTTTCGCCGCACTAGTGTTGGCGCCGAAGTATCGGGACTCCAGTCAATTCGCGCGTTTCATGAGGCATATAAGGCCTTCGCCCTAAAAGGATGTTTTAATGACCATGACATTCAACAGCGCGAATCCTGCTTCCATGAACTGCTGAAAGCGCGAGCATGGGAGATCCGATTTCTGACTGTAGTGATCTTGCGCACTCGCCGGTACTCCGCTCCCGAAGCAAATAAAGAAATCAATGTTATATATATAGCACACTCAGCAGTTCAGCTCCAACTTCGGAGCAACCATCATCGCAGGGTGCATAGAAAAACTTCGCACGAGATCACTGTGCAGAGAAGCGCCAGCCGAACCGTACTAAACATCTTCAGCGTCAGAAACATTACGAAGCGTCGTTATTATTAAACCTAAGCTTTAAAAAAAAGTTAATCAATACAACAAACCAAAATAGACGCAAACCCACAGGTCTTCATAGCAAGAAAACTCACCGATGATCACGATACTCCCTCACGCGAATTCTGATCGCAGCTTTGTGTTGAGGCAACGCCAACTGTGTTTGAAGTTCTGGCTATCTACATTGGAACATTCGTTACATATTGCAACAGAAATTGCCAGTCCTCGAGTGCTAGGCACACGACTATGCATTGCAGGCGTCGCGAACCAAGCGAAACGCCGACATCGACATCCCCGTCACGACAAGCGAGACAGTCGCAGCGCACCTGCCAGATTTGCATGCGCACGAGCTCGGACCGAAGGGCGAGCGCGCGTGACGGAGGAAGAAAGCGATGTTAGAGGCCAGTGGCTCGTGATATCGACAGACTCCGCGTTCGCTGTCTTTCGTCCTCGTTCGCTCTATCGGTTACGCCGACGACGCCAACGGTGATGCCGAACAACGCAGGAATGGGCGCCTAAGAGCTGCGTTCTAAAAGCACAGCGCGTATCGTAGAACATCGTGGACTCGAATCGGCCTACACAACTCAGTTTCACGATGATTTGGACACGTCTAATTCACTCCATATTCGTCACTAAACTTGTATAACAATGTTCTTGCACAATTTCGCTGTCGCAATCTGTTTGGGAGCGCTATATTTCATGAACGAACAGCGCGTACATAGCCTCAGCCGTGCGCCCGTCGCGCGGAAAGACTATATATGGCGGACGGCGCCGGAGCGGAGGCGTGGCGGTGAAGCGAACGGCGTCATCGCCGCGCGGCGACGTCACTGCCCCGCCCATTCGCCAGACTCTCCCCATCTACGGCTCTGCGCCCGTCGGGCTCCTAGCGCCATCTCGCTGGTAATGAAGAAACGCTTATTATCGCCTGCCGTCTCTCAGTCCGTCCAGCGGTAAAGGGTGTGTATATAACGCTCGCCGTTAGCTACGCGGAGGATCTGCGTTTCGTGGCCTAGTGGATAGCGCCACTCGCTGCGGAGCGAGAGATCCCTGGTTCGATTCCGCGCTTCGGAAGCATTTTTCTGAATTCTTTTTCTTTGGGGCTTATATATATATATATATATATATATATATATATATATATAAATACTTATACATATACGGTGCATGACGGCGGCGACGGCGACGGCAAAATCCAGCCGAGACTGTCCATATAATTGCTATCGCAATAATATCACGTTCTTATTTCCAGATACCGTTTTTCATGGTGCTCACGCTGAACAGGAGCGACAACCTAGCAAGCCACAAGTCTGATGTCTCCAGCCGTCACCACTTCTTCATTTATTCTTAATCATAAGAATAAATATAGAAACATGATGCCAATTTCTGCTGTTTATTTACACCATGTGACACTGTGCACATCACAGTCACACATTTTAGTTGGCTATACTCATACAAGCATGTAAATGAGGAATACCTTAACTTCTTCATTGGAAATCACTGACCATCTTTTCGCGCTTTCTATATAACTTTGCTAGAAAATATGTGTTGTTTTGGCGAGTTTTATTAAAATAATGCTAAAATTGAACTATTCTTTTTTTTTTGCAGTCGCTGCGCAGAGCGGCAAGTATTATTGGACTTGCTTAAAATGAATACTCCACTATTTTCAACAGCAGTCGCGCAAAAGTAGAACAAGGGTCAAATGAGTAGCTTAAAGGGGCCCTGCAACACTTTTCGAGCATGCTCAAAAAGCGCTGCCGATCGGTAGTCGAGGCTCCTGAGAACACGCGAGCCAAATATTATAGCGATGCGCACGGCCTGGAATTTACAATAAATTCTCAAAGTCAGCTGAAAATCGCTCCCTCTTCTCTCGACAAATGATGTATTAGTCCGCAAAATATGACGCGATTGTCGGCAGTTCCACCATTGGCTGATGTTATAATCACGATAACACCCTCATTATTACTTTCGTTGTTAATTTTGAGTTCAATAAGTAGATAATATGTATGTTTATATTATGTTATCGCGTTAAAAACACCGAACAAACATTAATATTAGCACTTCCGGTCTCACCGACAGCTCGTCTGCTCGTAGTTGCGTGGTTCCGTTTTTTTCGCCATGCGCAGTGCCGAAAACGTGAATATTTCTGAGCTTTTGACCATCGCCGGTTGCCGCTGAGAGTGGCAGCCGTTCGAGTGTTGCCTCGTCAGCTGAGAACTGCATCGTCGGCACGTTCTCACGACCGACCGAGGCACGGGCGCAGCGTGTCTCCGATAACAATGCTGGCGTCCGGTAATGGCGGCGCTTCGGGGTCGTCTGCCAGTGCCGTCTTACGAGGCGGTGTATCGGAGTATGGGCCGAAACCGATCTCGGCTGTCATTCGTTCCAAACGAGCGCGCAGGTTTGCTTCCATGGTTGGCAGAGCGATGAAAACACTACGGCGTTCGAGGTGCACACCCAACATTACCAAACCGACGCGCAGTTTTCAAGCACGCGCGATACACAGTGCGATCGACTCCGCTCGACGAGAACGACGCAAGCCGACCGGAAGTGGTGGCACAGACCACGTGGTTGCGCCCAGACGTCAGAGAGAAAAAAATGAAGAAAAAAACTCCGCCGGCGCTCTTGGGCGGAGCCTCGCTCCTCTGCGCTCACTCCGTCGACTCGCTGCCTAGCTTTCCGCGCGCTCGCGGCGTTGAGTTGAGGGAGAAAGCTGCGGAACGTGATCTCTATAATTTGGTAACACCACTTAGACTTGACGGATTCAAAAAGTTTTTGCGGCATATGACTCGTGAAGAGTCATACGTCAATAATGAGACTATTCCAATATAACTAAGAAAGGTGTTGCAGGGCCCCTTTAAGATACTTGTGGAGTCGCTTGACGCTTCGGTGTGGCTCACTTGACCCCCGTAGGAGCGTTACCGGCAAGAGTCGTCTGACTCCCTATAAGTGGTAACGTGATCCTCCGGGTGGTAGTCTTTCCACTCTTCCTAGAGGGTCAGGGGACTCTCCAAGAGCGAGCCGACCCTGACCCACGAAGGGAGTCACCGTGACTATTTAAAGGGAGTCCTATGCGTGGCAAGTCAGAACTCTCCGAAAAGAGTCACGCATACTCTTTTTTTTCTTAGAGTGAAGTTGCTGTGCGCGAGAAGAAGCAAATTCTTCCACAGAAGAAAAAGACGGAAATATTGGTAGAACGTCAGGGCCAAACTTATACCGCACGTACTCTGCCGCAGCCCCTCGGGTAAACTCTATGTACTAAGCCGCCATTTCAACATGCTTAAACAGCGTAGTCGACTCTGCCGTTTTTCAAACCCCGCTTAAAGGGGCCCTGCAACACCTTTCTTTGTTATATTGGAATAGTCCCATTATTGACGTATGACTCTTCACGAGCCATATGCCGCAAAAATTTTTCGAATCCGTCAAGTCTAAGTGGTGTTACCAAATTATAGAGATCACGTTCCGCAGCTTTCTCTCTCAACTCAACGCAGCGAGCGCAGGGAAAGCTGCGCGCGGCGTGAGGGGAGGGAAGGAGGGCGGAGGTGCGAGGAGGCGACGTCAGCGCCGGCGGCATTTTTTTCATTTTTTTCTCTCTGGCGTCTCGGCGCAACCACGTGGTCTGTGCCGCCGCTTCCGGTCGGCTTGCGTCGTTCTCGTCGAGCGGAGTCGATCGCGCTGTGTATCGCGCGTGCTTGAAAACTGCGCGTCGGTTTGGTAATGTTGGGTGTGCACCTCGAACGCCGTAGTGTTTTCATCGCTGTGCCAACCATGGAAGCAAACGTGCGCGCTCGTTTGGAACGAACGACAGCTGAGATCGGTTTCGGCCCATACTCCGATACACCGCCTCGTAAGACGGCACTGGCAGACGACCCCGAAGCGCCGCCATTACCGGACGCCAGCATTGTTATCGGAGACACGCTGCGCCCGTGCCTCGGTCGGTCGTGAGAACGTGCCGACGATGCAGTTCTCAGCTGACGAAGCAACACTCGAACGGCTGCCACTCTCAACGGCAACCGGCGATGGTCAAAAGCACAGAAATATTCACGTTTTCGGCACTGCGCATGGCGAAGAAAACGGAACCACGCAACTACGAGCAGACGAGCTGTCGGTGAGACCGGAAGTGCTAATATTAATGTTTGTTCGGTGTTTTTAACGCGATAACATAATATAAACATACATATTATCTACTTATTGAACTAAAAATTAACAACGAAAGTAAAAATGAGGGTGCTATCGTGATTATAACATCAGCCAATGGTGGAACGGCCGACAATCGCGTCATATTTTGCGGACTAATACATCATTTGTCGAGAGAAGAGGGAGCGATATTCAGCTGACTTTGAGAATTTATTGTAAATTCCAGGCCGTGCGCATCGCTATAATATTTGGCTCGCGTGTTCTCGGGAGCCTCGACTACCGATCGGCAGCGCTTTTTGAGCATGCTCGAAAAGTGTTGCAGGGCCCCTTTAAGGTGGTTTACGGAAGAAGAAAAAAACCTGCGAGACTTGTTGGTCAGGGCGAAAACACACAAAGCCGTCGCCATCAGGGCTGTAGACCATGCCGGAAACTTCGTCGGAGTGTGTGCACGCACATGGTAATCATCAATACGGCCGCAGCCTCCTATTCAGACTTTGCATATAAAATTAAAGACGACCTCAATGGTGATTAGGTCAATGGTGTATACAAAATTTGCTGTGAGGTGTGAGGTGTTCAAGCAGGAATATATTGGACAGACAGAAACCGCGTTCCGTTTACGTTTCCACAACCACAGGGCACACCTGAAAGGCCTCCCTAATTTGCCGTTCTCCAAAGCCATTAACCTGCCTGGTCACTCTTTCGAGCGCATAAGTGTTATACATCTGCAATCCGTGTTTCAGAACACTCGGGAGCGCGAACAGCGGGATTCATATTTCGTTAACAAATCCAAATCACTCTCCAACGGAATAATCGAGAACCATGGGCGACTGACGTGCCTCTATGACCAATCGTAGTATTCAGGAAGGAAATTAATTTATTTATTTATACACACGTGAGTTCGGACATACGGGACGCCACTTCTCGTGTGTGTACGGGCTGCCGCCGCAGGCTAACCGCCCAACCATCTGAACTTGGACTCCAAATGTGTGATGTGTAGTAGCGCCAATGCTTCCCGTTTCCCCTTTTCCTTCGTCGCTTGCTTAGGCTGCCCATCTTATCTACCCCCACGAAAACAATTCAGGCGACACGTTCATATACGTGCATCCTTTTCTTGAATCATATATATATATGTATAGGATATAACGAGAACTTCTTCTGGCTACCGTAATAGAAATTGTTAAAGACTTCGTACTACAATATAGGAAACAAATATTTAGTTTAATCTGACAGTTTCGGCTGGAGGACCAGCCTTCTTCAAAGGATGTAAGTGAAATGAAACGGCCATTGCCGAACCCGCTGCACAAGGGCCGCCCACCCAGTTTGGGGGCCAGACAATACTTTAAAAAAAAAAGCAACAAGAGAGGAAAAATAGAAAAAAGAAGCGAGAACTCACGAAGGAAGCAACAGTGACAGAACGAGGGAGGGAAAGAACAGCGGGAGGAGAGGCGGTGGGCTATGCCCGTCTTATCTTCGTACGGTAGATAGGAAGCGGCGTGAGCAAGGGGAAAAGACAAATGTCGCTTCTACGCATCACACACGCGGCGTACAAGTTCAGACGGCTCGGCGGGTAGCTCGCGGCGCCGGACCGCGTACAGACATACGACCCGCTCCAGCTGTGGGAACTCTGGCCACGATACAAGGCTAAATGTGCGCCCCCCCCCCCTTTCCTTTCCGGAGAAAAAAAAAACAAAAAAGAACGGGAACAAAACGAAAAAAAGCCCGCATTTCCCCGAAGGGGAGTATGAGGAAGTGCGAAGCACGGGGTGATGCTATGAGGGGGCGCGCGCGACTAAACTGCAGAGCCGAGCGAAGGAGACGGCAGCGAGAGAGCACGCGCCAGCCGACCCACGGAGGTCTGGCCGTTTTTAAGTGCAAAGCACTTTTACTGATGATGATGATCTGTCTTCCGAACTCGTTCCAAAGAACCCGCAACGCGTTCAACTTGTTGGCGGCGTTGCGCACGCCCGAGATGGGGCTCAGGTTGTTGTCGAACTACAGTCGATCGCACACCGCGCAGCTATATCCGAAGCTGCGGTCCAGGAAGTCTCGCTCGAAGCGCGCGTCCGGCCAATCGAATTCCAGGGCCCGCGCTCGCTCACGCATCGCGCGTCCCCGCGCCAGATCGGCTTCGGGGTGCTCGGCTCGCTTCGCACGCTTTCGTTCGGCGTCTCGCCGCCGGCCTTCATCACCACAGGCAATGCGCGGGGCGCGCGCAGCCACGGAGCGGAGGGCGGAGCGCGCGCAGTCACGTGGGGCGTGACGTCGCTGCGCCGTTGCTACAGACGCTCCTCTCCGCTCCTCGCGCCGTTGCTATGGGACGGCGGATTCAGGGTCGCTTATAAAGTGCATTCGCACTTAAAAAAAGAGAGTGGAGCCGGCTGATACATGTGGTAACGACTAGGTCTGTTTTCACGCGCTCCATCGTTTCCTTAGCGTCCCGTGCGTCTGGACTAACGTGTGTATAAATAAATACATTAATTAAAGGATTCCCTTTCTGGGCGCTACGATTGGTCGCGGAGGCACGTCAATCGCCCAGGGCTCTCGTTGATTCCGTGGCAGCGTGATTTAAATTTATATATATATATATATATATATATATATATATATATATATATATATATATATATATATATATATATATAGTTTGGGTATGAAGGCCGATGGGTGCGGTATGATAGATGATTGAAGAGAACGATTCATGTGCAAAATGTGCTTTTATTAACGTTTCCGGTGGTGTGCCAGCCCTGGTCGGAATGAATGCAGTGCATGTTACAGACGCTCTTTATAGGTGTGTAGCTTCACACTGTGGAGCAATGCACCGCAATCACTGCGAATAACTATAGCAGAAACAAAGATATCCCGTTATACAAGAAACCGCGTCACTGGCCAGTGAGATACTGCTAGGCATGAACAACGCACATATCACATTCAATGGTGCCGTGCAGGGCGTACGTAGCAAAGGAGCTGAATTGAATCGGGAAAGAAAGAAAGACATAAAAAATTGGCCGCGTATCTGGTGCTTCGCTGCAAATGTCGTCTAAAGACGATAGAAGAGGCGTTGCGTGAGATATGGACACCATCTGGCAATACGTCGGGAAAAAATTGGGGGACCCTTAAGCTTCGCCTTTAAGAGTTGAACGCAATAGCGAAATCCGGCCCCTGGTGCGCACTACAACCACTAAGTGCATACTTATTAATGTGTATTGTTACACACACACGCACACAGACACACACACGCGCGCGCGCGAGAATGGTACATACAGGTTTTTGATCTAAAGCAAGAGTCGCATGGCCTCCAAGATGCACGCCGCGCGTTTGCCATCTCGGAGGCCATGAAGAGTCTCACAATGCCTCACAGATGGCAGCACATTATCTAGCGTTCGCTGTTTGCTTGATCAACGCCTCCTCTGGAAAAGCCGGCATTGGCTTGATATGTTTTCCGCTAGATGGACATAGTTGTCCATTTCCTTTCTCGATTTTTCGCTCACGGATGATTTTTCGCTCACAACCAACGGTCCCTGCGGTCCCGACACCGACGACGGAATTTCTGCGACACGAGCTCTATAACGCTATCGCGTTAATACGAGTGCTGTGTTGCGGGCTTGTAGTCCCGGCGCAGCAGCAGGCGTAGCCGGCGGTGACCAATGGTACCGGCGGGGACGCCAGCCAGCCCGAACACACGGTTTGGCGCGAAGCGCCGAAGCAGAAGAAACGTCCGCACTCAACGACTACTCTCGTTGAGTGCGGATTTACACGTCGCCTGGGTAAAACAGGTATGCCAGAGCGGCGCCCCATGGCATTGGTACTGTGCAATACTGAACCGAAACCGAAACACAACAATGAGCTCGTGCAGAGGGCACGGAGGAAGGCAAGTCTCAGCGCAGTCGCATTTTCAACGCAGCTTAAGAAACTAGGGTCTCTAGAATTACGTATCTATGTATTTTCTATTAAAGTAGCACACCACCTAGGACTTACCTAGTGATTGCGCGCCTCAGGTATGCGTATTGTTTGCTTTTTCATCAACAATGTACACAAGTATGAACCTAGTCAGCCGTTCAAGATGGCTGGCCCTTGGGCAAGTGGTTCAACTTTGGCCGGGTGGCTGAATCGAGTGACGCGCCGACAAACAGAAAAACAGACAGACAGACCAAAATTTCTGCGTTTAAGTTCCCGAAGAAAGACTGTCGTCTTTAAAAGAAAGAAAAATAACATTTTCCCGAAAGAATGAATGTCTAAACCAACAAAGGCAAGTCTGTGCCAGCATGGAAGTATGCACTACATACTATGCAAGCACGCTAGCCAGCTTACCAGCGTTTCCGTTTAAGCCACTAAGAAACCGTGCTGAACATGTGAATTAGCGCCGAACGCCGCGCGCGCCTTGTGCCTTGCGCCTTGTTTTTTTTTCTGGCGCCGGCGCCGCATCTATGTGCAGGGAGCTTCGACAGCGCCGGCGGGCATAAGGCGCTTCGCCCCTAAAAATGAATCGCGCATTTCGCGCTTACAATGTGACATGAATCCCGATGCCCTAAAGGATTCAAAGGTATATATCTGCCCAGTGCTGAAGAAGTGTCTAGGTATTGGAAAATGAATCATGGAGTGCACACACGCCTTGTGGTTGTTAAAACTGTACCAAATGCATTTTCGGTTTGACCTATATACTGTAACTTGCAGATGGAGCACTCAAGCAAATATACTACACTATCTGTCTCACACGTAAAATCGCCACGAATTTTCAAGTTAAAGTCATTAGCGGTGCTTTTAGCTACAGTGGTGGTCCTCATCCGAGTGCATACTTTGCATCGCGGTTTGCGACATGGATGGAAACCAGTGTGTGGAATATAGGTATTTCGAACTTCGGTTTCTTGTCTAACGCGATATCTTTGTTTTTGCTATTGCTATCCGCATTGTTGTGTCCGCAGTGCGTCTATAACTTGTTGTTCTAGATGCGCAGAGTGTCTGATTGTGGTGCAGTGCACCGCAGTGTGAAGCTACGCACTTCGAAATAGTGCCTGTAACATGTACTGCATTCATTCTGACGAAGGCTGGCCCACCAACTGACACGGTAATAAAACCACATTTCCTCTATCTATCTATCTATCTCTCTCTCTCTCTCTCTCTCTCTCTCTCTCTATATATATATATATATATATATATATATATATATATATATATATATATATATATATATATATATATATATATTGTTACGGGTACGGTTGAATTATGTTTATTTACAGGGCGAGGTTGATGGTCAGGGAATGATGGCGTCGGTAGGCTCGACCAGTTCACGTCCTCTTCTTCTTCTTCTCGCTCGGCTCATACCCGTTTCATTCCCCGGTTCCCAGACGAAGCCCGCTGGGCGAGTCCGAATCACTTAGTATGTGTAGAGTGAAACCGCTTAAGACGGGCAACATGTACCAGCTGGGTCCGGCTTGACCGACGGCCAGCTGACGTCAAGCGCGCCACCACGTACGTCAAATCGCTCAAGCGATCAACGATGACGAACGGGCCCGTGTACTGGGGTAAAAACTTTTCGCATAAGCCACGTTTACGTTGCGGGGTCCACAACCACACGAAGTCTCCTTTACAGTACGAGACAGCCTGATGGTGGCTGTCATAGCGTTCTTTCGATCGCTGCTGCGATGCCACAGTACGAAGGCGAGCAATCCGCCGGGCTTCTTCGGCAAGACACAGCGTTCTGGCGACAGAGTAGTCGCTATGAAAGTCAAACGGTAGTATCGTGTCGATGCAGCTTAGCGGTGGACGTGCGTAAAGGAGGTAAAATGGACTGTAATCGGTCGTCTCATGCTTTGCAGTATTATAAGCATAAGTGATGAAGGGGAGAACATCATCCCAGTCTTTGTGGTCGGAAGATACGTACATGGCCAACATGTTAGTCAGAGTTCTGTTCGTACGCTCTACAAGCCCATTCGTCTGAGGGTGATAAGGCGATGAATGGCGGAACTGCGAATTGCACAGACGAACCAGTTCTTCTACGGCGTCCGCGACGAACTGACGACCACGATCACTAATGATCACACGGGGAGGACCATGTCGAAGAATAATAAATCGAAGCAAAAACATTGCAACGCACGCAGCTGTCGAAGATGGTATGGCCGCCGTTTCTGCGTAGCGGGTCAGATGGTCGACACATACTATCACCCATCGATTGTCGTTAGATGATCGTGGAAATGGGCCTAAAAGATCAATACCCACTTGTTCAAATGGTAGACGAGGCGGTGACAGTGGTTGGAGAAGACCTGGCGGAGAAGTCGAAGGGCGCTTGTAGCGTTGACACTGTTCGCAACTTGCGACATAGTGCTTGACGGTGTCTCGCATTCTGGGCCAGTAAAAGCGCTCCTGTATCCGGTTCAAAGTTCTGATGAACCCGAAGTGACCAGCGGTCGCATCGTCGTGCATGGCTCTCAGTATTTCCAATCGCAGACTCTGTGGCACGACCAGAAGGAAGCGTGCGCCTTTAGCCGAATAATTCGTCTTGTAAAGCAAGCCGTCACGGACACAAAAGCGACCGGTGGCTCCAGGACGCGTTGCAGCGACGAATAGTGGTTCCAAACCAATATCATTTTTTTGTTCTGTCTTGAAAGTCGTCGAGTCTGGGAATGTGGCAGAAATGTGGGCAATGCAGTCATCAAAACTGTCTTCGTCACACTCGGTCGTCGTCAGAGGAAGGCGGGAGAGACAGTCTGCATCGGCGTGGTGACGTCCAGACTTGTACGAGATGACGAAGTCGTACTCCTGTAGTCGAAGAGCCCAACGTGCAAGTCGTCCACTTGGGTCACGGAGATTCACCAGCCAGCATAAAGCGTGGTGGTCGGTGACGATTGTGAACGGGCGTCCGTAGATATAAGGTCGAAATTTGTGTACCGCGAAAACAGCTGCCAAGCATTCTTGTTCTGTCACGGTATAGTTGCGCTCAGCCTTACTGAAAGAGCGGCTAGCATAAGCCACGACGTGTTCAGCCCCTTGATGACGCTGCACTAGTACGGCACCGATGCCGATGCCACTAGCATCGGCGTGCACTTCTGTCGGCGAAGACGCATCGAAGTGACGCAATATAGGCCCCGACGTTAGCAGAAACTTTAGCTGGCGGAACGCCTCGTCGCAAGCCGAAGTCCACTTGAAAGGCACGTCTTTTTGGAGAAGACATGTTAGGGGATGCACCACGTCTGCGAACCTTGGAACGAATCGACGAAAATACGAGCATAAGCCCAAGAAGCTCCTCAGCTCCCGCACGGACTTAGGTGGTTCGAAAGAGCTGACGGCCTCGATCTTTCGTGGGTCTGGCCTCACACCGTTTTTGTCCACGAGATGCCCAAGTACTAACGTCTCCGTTTCACCGAAACGACATTTCTTTGAGTTTAGGATCAAGCCGGCCTTTTCTACGCAATCCAAAACGAGACTGAGGCGTCTGTTATGCTCGTTCAGTGTGCTGCCAAAAATCACCACATCATCGAGGTAGCACAAACAAATTTCCCATTTAAGTCCACGAAGTATAGTGTCCATAAATCGTTCGAACGTTGCTGGCGCATTACAAAGGCCGAACGGCATAACATTAAATTCATAAAGGCCGTCGGGCGTCACGAAGGCCGTTTTCTCCTTGTCGTTTGGGTGCATGGGTATCTGCCAATACCCTGATCGCAAATCCAGCGACGAAAAGTAGGCAGCGGAATGTAGGCAGTCGATGACATCATCAATTCTAGGAAGCGGATACACATCCTTTTTGGTGACCGAGTTTAGTTTTCTGTAATCAACACAGAACCGCCACGATCCATCCTTCTTCTTTACCAAGATCACTGGTGCTGCCCACGGACTAGATGACTCTTTCACAACACCCTTTCGTAACATATCAGTCACCTGTTCTGCTATAACTGTCCTTTCTGTCGAAGACACGCGGTATGGCTTTTGACGAATCGGGTGTGCAGATCCGGTGTCAATTCTGTGGTGAGCACGAGAACGTGGTAGTGAAGCCTCCGTGTCCCCTTGTGTGAAATCGAAGACAGAAAGATGTGTCAGAAGGACTCGTGCAAGAGCGTGGCGTTCATGTGAGGGCAGCGACTTGCTGATCATCCGTAAGACCTGTTCTTCAGAACTGCTTCGTTGGGGGTCGCTTTTTTGAGACTGCTCCTCCTCGCTTAAAACTGTAATAGAGCTGTAAGTAACTTCGTCAAATTTAGCGAGCTTCATATCGCGCGGGAGAATAGCAGGCACCGAAGAACAATTGAAAGCCCACAAATTTGAGGCGCCATTCACAACAGTCACGAGAGAACGCGGCACAAGTACATCTTTCTTCACGCAACCCGTCGCAAGTGGTTGGGTTTGGGCGTCGAACGATGAAAGGTCGGACGCAGCAACATTAACAGGAACACGCGATAGAGACCACGGCGCTATAAGCGAATCGTTCGATACGACAAAATAGTTTTCCTCTGGTAAGGATGTATCGGCAAGAGTAGAGAGAAGCGCGCCATTCAACGTAATTTCGCCTGTGCCACAGTTAACGGAAGCACCACAGTCTTGAAGAAAGTCGATCCCGAGAATCACATCATGAGTGCACCGTGGTAGAATAAGAAATTCCGTGATGAGATGTTCTTCGCCGAATAAAACACTTGCAACACAAATACCAAGGGGAACAAGACACTCTCCGCTGACACCACGAAATGTCACACCACCATTCCACGGGAACATAACTTTCCGACCAAGCCTTTCTTTGAAAGTCACACTCATGACGGAAACCGTAGCACCAGTATCGACTAACGCAGTGACAGGTACACTATCAATTAACACACACACTTTGTTCTTGACCATCACAATAGGAAGAGGAGTAGTTCGCAGAGACGGAGACTGGCCGGCGACCTTACCTCCATCGGCCGCGCCGGCTAGTTTCCCGACGATGGTGGTGACGTAGAACGTCGCCGTGGTGACGGTGAACGGCGTTGGCGTCTGGTCGGTGGCGTCAGGCTACGGTCGGAAGCTGGCGAGTCACTTCTTCTGGTGTAATGACGGAAGGTATTCCTGGGTGGCGAGCCTGTGGTGTTTACTTCCCTAAGTTCTGTCGGCCAATGATCGTCATAAATGCCTTGTTCAAGGTTAGGCCAAGTCGGTGGTGGGCCGTATCTTGCCTGGCGTCGCCGGCGACAAAAACGAGAGATGTGACCTACGGCACCACAGCTGTAGCAGACAGGCGATGGGCGACCGACGTTGTAGGCTTCGGGATAAGCTCTGGGACGCTGCGTGTAGAAAACACGGTCTTCTGAGTGCCGATTCGTGGTAGTATCCCTACGAGTGCGTTGGTCGTGCGTCATGTCATTGGGCAAGGAACTTCGGTGCTGTCGCACCTGGTCGACTCGAAAGTCTGCGCCGCCTGACATGGCCGACAATGCGGATACAGCCGATGCAGGTTCGTGGTGTTGGTTAGAAGCGCAACCAGGCTGTTCGACATCCGCCGATTTGGTGTGTCGTTCCAGTTCTTCGCGGACAATTTGCCTCACAATTGCTGCAAAGTCAAATTGAAAACTGTAGCTGTCCTCAATGCTTGCTACAGTCGCCACATTTGCTAACCTGCCGAACTTGGGCGTGATGCGGCGCAGCTTCAAGGTTTCAAATGTGCGGCAATGCTTCATGACATCAGCGACCGAGGCGAGACTCTCCTTGGCAATCAAGTAGTTGTATACATCCTCGGCAATACCTTTGAGAAGGTGCCCAACTTTGTCCTCTTCGGACATTCGAGGATCCACCGTCTTACACAACTTCAGGATCGCCTCTATGTACGTGGTACAGGTCTCACCTGGCACTTGAGCACGCTGAAGCAATGTCTGCTCCGCCCGCTTCCTCTTCGTGGTAGAATCTCCGAAGCACTCTGCGATCTCAGTAGCGAAGCGCTCCCAGGTTGTTAATGATTCTTCGTGGTTCTCAAACCACACCAGCGCAGTGTCTGTCAGGAAGAGAACGACATGCTCCAGCTGAGCCGTGGGGTTCCAGCCGTTGCACTTGCTTACACGCTTATAGTGGGTAAGCCATTCCTCCACGTCCTCGCCGGGTTTTCCAGAGAAAGGGCGTGGCTCCATCTGACGCATCCAGCCGCCGGTTGTCCGCGCCGGAGGAGCCGGAGACGACTGTTGGTCACCGTTGTTGGACATCGGTAGCGTCCCCGGTAGTGTCGGAGGTAGTCGAGCGAGGCGTCGGCTTCGGCGTAGACCTAGCGGCAGCGGCTCCGTCGTCTCGATCGAAGTACCCAGCACCTCCACCACAAAACTGTTACGGGTACGGTTGAATTATGTTTATTTACAGGGCGAGGTTGATGGTCAGGGAATGATGGCGTCGGTAGGCTCGACCAGTTCACGTCCTCTTCTTCTTCTTCTCGCTCGGCTCATACCCGTTTCAATATTATTGTACGGCAGGCACCCGTCGCACACAATCGACGCAACCCTTCCATACACGCCGGATCGATCGGAGTGTGCGCCTATTTCTGCCACTGCCAGACTTGCTGAGGAGTGTCGCGAGCTTGCCAGGACCTTTACTACGCAGGACCAAGAGCGGCAGAAGAGCATTCGCAGTGCCACCAACACTTCTGCACCCACGTTCCTCCCTGGAGCGCTCGTATGGCTCTCGGTTCCTACCACTGCAACTGGCCTCTCTTCCAAACTACTACCCAAATACGAAGGCCCCTACCGTGTCATCGAACGCACATCCCCGGTCAACTACCTGATTGAACCTATTGACCATCTTCGGACATGCGCCGTCGAGGGCGCGACATTGTCAACGTGGAGCGCCTCAAGCCCTACCATGACCCGCTCATAGTGACCAGCTGTTAGGTCGCCAGGCGGCTCCCTTTTCGTACCCGGGGCATTGTAGAGAAGCATTGGAACGCTCTAATGGGTCGTCCTCTCAAGCGCCTCCTAGTGGGTCACCCTCTTCGCCTATTCTCGGGGAGCACGCCCCTCGTGCTCGTGCTCGTGAGAGTCTGCGAGTCTGCGCTCTATCGTTGTGCATCGTCGCCGTCAATCTCGCCGTCAATAAACGTCTTAACAATATATATATATATATATATATATATATATATATAATATATATATATATATATATATATATATATATATAGAAGGCGACGATGATGAGGCAGTGCTCGTGCACTAGAAAAAGAGTATGGCATCTGTGCCGTTGGACGTCTCTCCTTCATAGCGTGATATATATATATATATATATATATATATATATATATATATATATATATATATATATATATATATATATATATGTCTCTCCTTCATAGCGTGATATATATATATATATATATATATATATATATATATATATATATATATATATATATCACGCTATGAAGCAGAGGACGTCCAACGGCACAGATGCCATACTCTTTTTCTAGTGCACGAGCACTTCCTCATCATCGTCGCCTTCTACCCGTCATTCCTTCCTTCTTACGTCACACACACACACACACACACACACACACACACACACACACACACACACACACACACACACACACACCACACACACCACACACACACACATATATATACAGGGTGTCCCAGCTATCTTTAGCCAAGGGTTAAAAAATACGATATTAGAGGCAGGCGATTGAAATGACTTGCAAATTGCTGACAGCCACCTTGCGCACTACAGACAATTTTTTGTTTTGTAATTAACTAATTTGTTAATTAGGACGATTTAACTAAATTGCTAAATATTGACTATAGGCAAGAAATGCTGCTTGCAAAGTTCGAGAGCGTCTTCAGAAACCCCAATCGCATCATTTGCGATAAAGAAAGTCTCACGTATATAATTTTTTCCAAGCTGCAAAAAAGCCCGCGAAATACAAAAAGAACCACGTGGCTAGCGCGCTCGCGCGCCGCGAGGATGCTGCCCTCAGCCGTGGTTTGAACGAACGAAATGAGCTGCGGCCGCGACTCGGCGTCTCCGTTGCAGCGGTAGGCCGATAAGTTAAAGGTGGTTTCTTGGCCCGCGCTCGTTACAACTTGCACCGTCACGATCGCAGCTGGCTGGCAACGGGCCAAGAAACCACCGCCCACTTATAGGCCTACCGCTGCAACGGAGCCGGCGAGTCCCAGCCGCAGGTGATTTCGTTCGCTCAAACCTCGGCTGAGGGCAGCATTCTCGCGGCGCGCGAGCGCGCTAGTCACATGGTTTTTTTTGTATTTCGCGGGCTTTCTTTACAGCTTGGAAAATATGGTATACGTGAGACTTTCTTTATCGCAAATAACGCAGTTGGGGTTTTTGAGGACGCTCTCGAACTTTGCAAGCAGGATTTCTTGCCTAAAGTCAATATTTAGCAAATTAGTTAAATCGTCCTAATTAACAAATTAGTTAATTACAAAACAAAAAATTGTCTGTAGCGCGCAAGGTGCCTGTCAGCAATTTGCAACTGATTTCACTCGCCTGCCTCTAATATTGTATTTTTTAACCCTTGGCTAAAGATAGCTGGGACACCCGGTATATATATATATATATATATATATATATATATATATATATATATATATATATATATATATATATATATATATATATATATATATATATATATATATATATGGCGGGATGGTGACTGTGGAGTAATTTTTCACATTTAGCGAAACGTAGCGGAATGACGCTAGAGCAATGTGGAAGTGGTATACGCACACTCATACGTTGAACTTGTCGCATATGTATTATATACCCAGTTTACAATTGTGTAACGATGCCAACAGTAACATAGGTGTAACCAACAAACGCGGTAAGCTGATATGTAGTGCTTATATTCTTCAATACTGGATAGCGCGAATCCGAAACGGACAAAGAAGGAACACAGATGCACAGGACAGGCGTTACTCGCAACTAAGCTTCATTCAGGAAAGCTTCCTTAGGTGTACGGTACGCAGCCGAGTGGCACGCGCAGGCGCACTGCACGTACTACATTACAGTCACAGTTGCAGTTGTTTCACGAACGCACGTTTCGCGAACCTGTGTGCATGTGTAGAAGGGGTTCTTGACAGTTCTTGAACAAGGTCATTATCAATGTGATCAGTAAGCACCAGTAGCTGGACCAGACTTGTTATCGGATCCGTTCATGATTGCGGCTACGAGGGGTCTAAGTGTAGTGAAGTGCGAGGTATAGTACACCTGGTGGAAATCCTGGATGCCTCTTACGATGAAATGACCTATCATGCCTCCTGTCCTGGACGTGGCAGCGAGGTCTTTTGATGCCCAGTCCACATCCAAGCCGTCTAAGGGTCAGGCGTTGTTGGGTATTGACAAGTCAATGTTGAAGTCACCGGTAATGATGAGAGGCCTGGTTCTATCGGCAGATTTATTGTAGGGAAGCATTCACACCGGTTTTTTTTGTGGACCACGTGGACTAGTGGATGGTAGCTGAGCGTCTTCTAGGGGCGCTCTGTCTTCAGCTCCGTCACTTTTCTTGCGCCCGCCGCGGTAGTGTAGCGGTTACGGTGCTCAGCTGCTGGCCAGAAGGTCACGGGTTCGATCCCGGCAGTGGCGGTCGCATTTCGATGAAGGCGAAATGCTAGAGGCCCGTGTGCTGTGCGATCTCGGTGCATGTTAAAGACTACCAGATGGTCAAAATTTCCGGAGCCCTCCACTACCGCGTCTCTCATAATCATTTCGTGGTTTGGGGACATTAAACCCCAGAAGAAAGAAGAAGAAAAGAAAAAGAAGCGAGCCGCGGAGACAATCCCCGGAGTATCACGTCAGCAGTGGAATGCCACACCGGGTGATCGGCCCGAAGACGACGTTAGGCCTAACGGGCTTAGCCGTCAGGAGAGCGGAATGCCTGCTGTGAACAGGCAACGAAGGCTGGCGCATCGTGCTATAGAGTGGAGCATGCCAAGTTATATGACCGGACGACATAGACACCAGATGGGACTTTGACTATGCACCAAGCCATCAGAAATACTAAGTAAGGCCAGTCCGACGTATTATTTGGTACAAGACCGCAACAGGTTAGGAGTAGGACGATTTTGTTATGTACTGATTTGAGAGATTCAAATTTCTTTGCAGGGACTGCATTTTGTACATTTGTATATTTTAGAGTGCCAAGTTTTCCTTTTTTTGTTTGATAAATATTTCTATCACACAATCATGACACGATCAGACAATCAGACACAATCAGACACAATCATGACACGCGTCATGATTGTGTCTCTTGCGCGGGACCACCCGAATCCGTGACATTGTTAGAACCTGTATAAAATAGGCAGACACATATGCGTATGAAGGCTACAAGAGTTTTTGTTCTGCCTCCATTCTGTTTTTCTTTTTTTGCTAGATCCGTTTTATGTTCAAAATGTCGCTGTCTCTAATCTTCTTCATTTCTTATTTTACGAAAACTTTTTCGAGCAATTGTACCGCTAGCGCTGATCACTGTTGTTTTTGTGACGGGCCGAATGAATATGACAAAATCAGGAAAAACGTAGTGGGCTTACCGTAAAGAGAGAACGTGTTAAAATATCTCGGCGCACTGTAATAAGCACTGTTTGCATTTTAGCGCGCCAAAACGTACGGCACGCAGATGCAAACATAAGAGAAGAGGAAGAGCGAACACAAAGGCTAACGCGGTGTATGTGCTATTTCCCTTCTTTTGAGCCCGCGTCTACAGGTCTTACTCTTTCGTACGATCAAACAGTGCTAACCAGCTCAACTCTCTGCTGTACTATGTTTTAAATTTGTTATCGCCTATAATATATTCTTCAAATTAAGCACGAACTCTTGCCATGCTTTGCCTTTATTACTGTGAACTGGCCAAATAAATATGCCATATAGGAAATCAATGCCAACGCTGAACTTTCATTTCCCGGATGGAACTATCTTGTAGGACGTAGTTCTATCCGCCTTCTCGGCTGTTAGCTAGCAAATAGTAAGTTAAATTCATTTTTCGGATACGGTAGCTTGTAGTACGGTAATAAGCGCTGGCATATTCGAAGAAACGTGAGTCTTGGAGATAAATGTCTTTTAGAATAACATAGAGCTGAGTGAGTTGGTAAGTATTCATTCTAAATAGACAGGACGTGCAAATACGGACACAAGAAATGAATCATGACACCATAAAGATATTTGTGGTGTCATGACTTCTTTCTTGTGTCCGCGTTTGCACGCCCTGTCTATTTAGAATAAATGTCTTGTCGTGGCATACAGTACAGTGACTACCGATACAAACAGAAATAAAACTTATGACTGTACAGGCGACGTACTCGTCGTCTTGGCAACAGCTCCGACCACGATGGATGGAACAGTGACGAAAAGGCATAATACTGCGGAGAGGTATGAAAGCATCTTTGCACCGAATATGGAGTCCGTGCTCAGCACTCGTTGGAAGTAGCCCTGCGTTACGAGAAGACAAAAAAAGCACTTGTTACATATATATATATATATATATATATATATATATATATATATATATATATATATATATATGTATATATATATATATGACACGGTGATCTTGCTTAGGATCCAAGAGGAAGCCAATGGCTTGCAGCAACGTTAGAACCCTCCATACGCGCCATGCCTTAAAGTAGGAAAGGTACAATGTTAATGTTGGGATCGATGAGCTTAACGTACGGTGGCTTGTCCTCAATCACATTACAGTTTACGAAATCTACGAAGGGGACGATACTATTGGTAGAAGTGCTAAAATTTTCATACTTACATGCACCAGTATTCTGCAACGTATACCTGTCCTTGAAAGCCCACGCTCCCTTCGGATTTAAGTGCGCGAATTTCACTGCCTCTTCATAAGGAGGAAATCTCAGATACACGAAAGAGAGGTCACATTTCGCTGAAAGGGTATCAGTTGGAGGGTTAAATATGGCTCACCGTAAGCTAAACATACCATGTGTTAAAAAATGACAACTTATCTTTAGCCGTTTATAGAGCGTTTAAGCTTGATTACTTCCGCAAAAATGCTTCAGTAACTTAGTGAAGACACTGCATTTGAGTTGGCAGTTTAAATCTTCGGTCACCATTTTATTGATAAGGGTCGTTACAACAATGTATCTAAGGAGTACAGGAAACAGCCCTAGCACAGGGCATCACTGAAAGCTCAACAACGATGAAAATAATCTAAACGAGCGCTGCGCAACGCTGAACACCTACGATACAATCAGCGTGCTTTTCAAGGAGATCTCGCACCTGCCAGGGAATGCCTCCAAAGGTGGTCATAAACAGCAAGTCAACGACCATGCTCACGTCTTTAGGCTCCATCGAGCCTATCCAGTCGCTCTCGGGAGGACCAATCTTTCCGCTCGCCTTGTTCATCACCACGTACGGCAAGCACGTCAACTGCGCACGGCACCAGTTTTGAGTGAACTTGTGGACGCAGATTTGAACGGATACGAGAAAAGGTATTAGAGTGAGAAACGTGCGCGCAAAGCTCTTGCGCGCGCTATACTTATGCTCTTCATGCAGAGTGTGTCATCCGTAAACTATCAATCATTCGAAGGTACGCTATTTCAACAGCCGAGCTCTTCGTTCCGCCGGTTCGCGTGACCAGCAGAAAGCGGGTATGTGCCAAGGAACTCCTAGCATAGCATAGCCGTAAATAGTATGGTATAGCAAGGGGCGGAAAATTGAAGTGAGGGTAAGCAGGAAGGAAAGGAGGGTGCGAGAGGGTAAAGCATGGCATAGCCTTGTATAGTATAACAAGAGGGTGGGAAAGGCAGATGGGGATGAGGAGCACTGATGTCAAGGTGAGGAGGAGGGGAAGAAGGATGTGAGAGGGTAAGAAATAGCATAACCATGTGGAGTACAGCATAGCAAGGGGTGGAAAAGTGAAGTGAGCGTGAGGGGGAGTAATGTGAGGTTTAGGAGGATGGAAAGGAGGAGAGGGGGCAATATAGAAATAATTATAGGAAAAAATACAGGTGCAACAAAGAGCAAGGAAGATGTAAAAAAGATAAAGAAAGAAAGATAGAAACGAGAAACTAAAGAAAAAAATCAAGAACGATGAAAGAACTCAATCTGCGTTCGCCAAGTGGCGGCGCTTCCTTGCCAGCTCTGCTGTCTGCTCAGATTGCAGAGGCGTGGAAATGGCTTTATTTTTTTTTAATTCAAATAAAATTAGCATGAAGATATCAGGATAGATAGCTGGGTAAGGCTAGTTTCGAGTCGTGTGTAAGAATATAACAATTAGGTCAGTCGCAGAATTTTCCAACAGCGATTAACGAGGCAATGTAATAATTTGTAGCATGTTCAATATCTTGTGCACATACAATGTAAGCCGTATGCTTGTGCACATAAAATGTAAGCCCGTTAGAGAGAGTGCATAGGAAAATAGAAGAAGTTGCCGCACCACTTCAACGGTCTTAAGCTGTATAGGTAATATAATCGAAATTCTTTCGCCCCAGAATTCAGTTATACTTTCACGGTATATATTGTAACAATATGATTAGTTACGTTGCCTTTTAAGGTAGGTCTATTACTGCGAGCTGGTAAAGAAAGGGCGATTCCGAGAATAGGAAAAATTGTGCACAAATTACCATTGACTGAAATGAAGCTACTATGACTTTACGGTCTCTAATTGACAACACCCACTCTGTGTGACAGGTGTCAAGAAGTGCATCACTGGCGGAGTTCCAATCATTAATTACCTCCTCCAAGGTCGTATTCTATAATTTTAGCAAAGGTCATTGAAGGTGTAAATAACGAGGACCCGTGGTCGTTGATCTGGAACACGTCTTTATTGTGCAAGGGCTAGCTCCTAATCCCACTTCGTTCTCCTCCTCGTTTTTGACCCTGTAGCCACCCTCAAGACTATGCCCCACTATTCTATTTTCAACATCCTCCGAGGGGGAGAGGACAAAAAACGTCACATTAGTCATTTTGTAGCTTCCATTACACACAGTTTTTGCACCGGCCGGCTCACCACGTGGCCCGTAGCCAAACGTACGGAGCAGGCTCTAGCTACCCCGTCTCGGCCGGGATGCAGCGACGTCACTCGCCCGAGTTTCCAGAACGTCGGAGCAGTGTTGTCTTCGTTCACTATTACAACGTCGCCTATGTGAATCGGTGAGGAACCTTGTTCTGGGCGGCAGTGCGCTGATCGCAGCTGTAGTAAGTAGGCATTTTTCCATCTTCGCCAAAGCTCCGTGCTGATCCTCTTCCGGTACTGCACTCGTCGTTGTAGCTCAGCGTGAGTTGTTGTCCCTGCTGTGATACCCGGCTCCGGCATTGCGATGGCTCGCTTTCCGAGCAGAAAGTGCGCCGGAGTTAAAGGCTGCAATTCATTGGGGTCATCCGCCAGGTAGGTCAGGGGTCTGCTGTTAATGACGGCTTCAACTTCGCATAATGTTGTCGTGAGGCCCTCTACGTCAAGGCTGCTATGCCCTAAGGTCCGCTTCAAAGCGTCTTTCGTAGTGCGGATAAGGCGCTCCCACCATCCACGCCACCAAGGAGCTCGTTCCACAATAAATTTCCACTGTATTCGCGTGGTGGTGGCGTACTCTTGCAACGCAGGGATGACCGCCTTGAAGCTCCGTGCACAATAACGAAACGTTAGGGCGTTGTCGGAGTACACCACGGCTGGAACACCTCGCCGCGCAACAAACCGACGAAAAGCGAGAATCGTGGTCGGCGTTGTCATGTCGGAGGTCAGTTCGAGGTGAATAGCTCGTGTCACGGTACATGAAAATATCAGTATGTATGACTTGTTTGAGTTCCCAGTTGTGCGAACGTAAAGTGGCCCACAATAGTCGATGCCAACAACCGAAAATGCTTGAACCTCGGTTATTCTCTCTGGTGGCAATGGTGCTACTGGAACAGACACTGCCGTCAATCGTCGTTTTCGGCACGGTAAACACTGCGAAAGCAAATTTTTTACGGTCTTCCTTCCCTTCAATACCCAGAATCTTGCCCGGAGTTCGGTCAGGGTGAGCTCGATGCCACCATGACGAGTGCGGGCATGAGCAGCTTGAACCATCAGGGTGGTGAACTTGGGTTCGGCGGGCAACAGAATGGGATGCCGGATGTCAGGACTGGCGTTAAGCAGGTCAAGCCTCCCACCGACACGGAGGAGTCCATTTGTATCCAGGAATTGGGCCAGGCGAAGAACCGATGACGTTGATGGCAGCTTTTTTCCTTTCTCAAGAAATCGTGTTTCGGCTCTGAAATACTGGTCTTGCACGAGTCTAAGCCAATAACGCTCGGCTTCTTCAAGTTCTAAAGTCGTGAGCGTTCCACCACGGGGAGGGCTCCTTCTCGAAGCGTTGTGGACGAATCGCTGTACGAAAGCAGTAACGCGCAGAAGCCTGTTGAGCGAGCTGAAATCTTCCGCACGCACAATTGACGTCCTCGACGAAACAAGCGATGGACAGATCGTCGTGGCTGTCTCAAAGAGAGGCTCAATGTCTCTGTCGTTCGGAAGGTCATCCAGCTTGAAACTGGGAATCGGTCCTGGCGTTGAGATCCAAGGGGGACCGTGCCACCGTTTATCCAACTCCAAAAGCGCCTTTGCAGACACGCCACGGGTGAGTAGATCGGCAGGATTCTCGCCGCTGCTGCAATGCGCCCAGGTGTCGGGATTAGTGAGCTTAGATATCTCGGCCACACGATTGCTGATCAAAAGATCTCGATTTCTTGTTTTTGCTCGGATCCAGTGAAGAGTGACTAGGGAGTCGGTCCAAAATCGAGCGGATGCCTGCTGGAGAAGTGGCACGGACCGTACGTACTCCGCTAGCCGTGCTCTACTAACGCAGGCGATCAGCTCCAGTCGCGGCAGGGACATCGTCTTGAGCGGAGCGACGCGACTTCGGCTGATGAGCAATCGTGTGACGCACGCCCCGTCGGCAGAAAGCGCCCGAACGTAGATACACGCACCATAAGCTTTAGGACTGGCATCAGTAAATATGTGCAGTTCAAATGCCAGCTCTACGCTACTGTCGTGCAGAAACACGTAGCGAGGAATCTGTGCCTGGACCTCTGGTAACTCGGCGCACCACGCGTTCCATGCAGCTTGTACTTCATCTGGCAGCGTGTCATCCCAGGAGTGCTTCCGCTTCCACAGGTCTTGGAAAATTAGCTTCCATTTCACGGTGAAGGGGGAAAGATAACCGAGCGGATCGTAAACTCTAGCTACAGTTTGAAGGATCGTGCGCTTGGTGGCCGGACTGTTTGTGGCAAAGGAGGCTGCGTTGCGCACTGTCAAGGCGATGGTATCGCCTTTACGCTCCCACGGCACGCCCAAAACCTTCATGAGATGGTCATCTCCTGTTTCGGTCTCAATGGCCACGTTATCTTGGATAAACTGTTGCTTTAGCAGGTCGGAGTTTGATGCCCATTTCCGTAGCTCCATGCAGGCGTCAGCGAAAATGGCGCGTGTTTCCTTGTATACAGTCATGGCTTGTTCCGCCGTGGACGCCCCAAGGATGAGGTCATCCAAGTAAAACGCCTTCTCCAGGAGGGCCACTGTCACAGGAAATTTTTCCCGACACGACGCTAAATGATGGCGTATCGTGGCGGCAAGCAGAAAGGGACTTGATGCTGCTCCGAAAGGGACCCTAGTCATGCGCCATGCGACAGTGGGTGGGCTGGGCTCTTCCTTGGTTGGCAGTTGCTGAACCCATAGAAAGCGTAGTAAGTCGCGGTCTTCTGGTCGAATGAGCATTTGTAGATAGGCTTTCTTGATGTCTGCCACAAGAATCACTGGGTGGCAACGAAAGGATAGCAATAGTTGCACGATGTCAACACCAAGCTTCACCACTATCGATAAAACGTCATTCAGGCACGGTTTTCTGACGACATGTGACGACGCGTCAAAAACAACCCGGAGCTTGGTGGTCACTGCATCTCGACGGATCACAGCATGATGCGGCATGTAATAAATGTTCGGGCCTGGAATCTGCTCTTGATCAACTCTTTCGGCATGACCATCCTTGAAATAAGCAGTGATGGCTTCGTCGTACTGTTTCAGCAGGTCGGGTTGTTCCCTGAATCGGTTCAGCTGCAGATTTAGTCGACGTGCTGCAAGCTGTCTGTTGTCACTACCGGCAGGAATGCCAGGCTCCTGCATCATCAGGGGCACTTGGTAACGACCAGCTTGCTTGCTCAGACAGTGCTCAAATATGTCGAGGTCAGGGTCGTCTTTTACAGTACTTGACCACCGGTTCTCAAGACCAATAGTGTCGAGGCGCCACATAGCCGATTCATCGCACTCTTGATGAGAACCACCAGCCGATAAGAAAAGGGCACTAGTTGCTTTAGCTTCGTAGTGCGAGCTACTGCCCTGCACAGTCCACCCGAACGACGTTTCCACGGCAGTGAGTTGCTCGTTGAGGCGATCAATCTTTCCCGTGGCGACCTTCCAATAAGCGTCCGAGCCAATTAATATGCTGACGTCCTCTGGGTGCCAAGTTTCCGGGTCAAACATGTCAGCAGCATCATACCTCCGGGCGCTCAACAACTCGAGCACTTCGATGTTCAGCGGTGGACTTGTCACGGTGCACACTTGGGGGCTTCCAGTGCTTCCAATGCGACGGTGCTGCCGTTAAAGCGTCCACGCAGCGTGACAGAGACGCGTCGACAACGTAAATGATTCCGTGGCTTGGCATTTCCAAACGTTAGCAATGACAGCTCTTCCGTGCCAATGACTTTACACTGCAATCTCCTGGAAACATCGGTGCGGATGAAAGAACTCTGGCTGCCGCTGTCAAGCATCACACGCACCAGGAGCTGTCGCGGTCCGCTCTCCGCCCAAACACGGCCCGTCTGAAGCAGCACGGACTTGGCTTCTGTAGCGCCGGTTGACGCCGTAGTTACTGTCGGTGAGGGAGAGCCGGATGAGCCGCCCGGTACTGTTGGTGTAGGAGCAGTGGTCGTGGTGACGGCTCGTGACAGCTCGCAAAGGACCGTTAGGTGTCGGCGTTGGCACTTGTTGCACGTAAGGTTCAGGGAGACTCTGCAAAACCGTGCGACATGATTGCGCATTCCGCACTTGTAACAGCACCGAGCGTTAAGCAACCTGGCCCGTTTCTCGTCGGCGGATAAGTCGACCGTACACTCTGCCAGGCCGTGACCTCGGCTGTCGCACAGTACACAAGGCGTGCGCTGCTGTAGGGATTCCGTCGCCGCTAGCGCGGATGCCGATGGAATACCCCGTGAAGATCTTGTCGGCGAGTTCATGTCACCAGGTTCCGTGATCGAGTTGTGCGTATACGATGACGCCGCTTCTTGGTTCCCTTCCTCACGCACTTCAAGCTGTATTCTCAGGAACGCTAAAATATCGGTCGCCTTGTGCGTTCTCGCTTCAGGGGGTGCGGGCTCTGCTGATGCATTAGTACCGCTCGTGCTCTCCTGCTTCGTCTTCTGTCGGTACAGCATCGCCAAGTCTTCTGGCAAGCACCTCATTAGCACCCGATGCAACACCACAGTGTACTGCTCAGGTGGTACGCCAAGACCTTGGAGCGCACATACGCGGAAACGCACAGTGTCATGCAGCACCCGAAGCTTCTCCACTTCCTTGGAACTTCTCACGGGCGACAATGCAAGAAGCTGGTCGATGTGCTCGTTGACTAGTAATTCTTGTCGACCGAAGCGGTCTTTCAGTGTAGTCACGGCAATTTCATAGTTGTTATCAGCCAGCCTGATGCCTTCGATAGCTCGCTTGGCCGCTCCCGTCAGGTACGTCAGCAAATACTTAAATTTCTCGATGGGCGGCAACTCGGTGTTCTCGTGGATCGTAGCGCTGTAATGGTCCCAGAATTCTTGCCACTGACGTAAATCTCCGGTATACGTCGGGACCTGAAGCGTTGGAAGCGCGACCGACCGGTAGCGTGGCGTACTAACGGGTCCTGGCGGCGCCTCAGCAGATCCGATGTTGCTCTGGGTGGCTGCTACCCGGTCTTCATTGGGTTCACGCCTCGACGGGCCGCTGAGACCGGTCGCCTGTTGGCGGTGTGACAGGAAGAACTGCACATCAACAATTGCGTACAGAATCTTCTTGTGGTAGTCATTTGCACCCTCGACTTCTCCTTCAATAGCCTCGTCTTCCGTGAGATCGAGAATGTCCTTGTCTAGCTGGCGGAGCTCAGCTTCTTTCGTCTTTAAAACAGCGACTTGCCTATTGATCTCACGCGCCTCGGTGCCGGGGTCCTGTAGCAGTCCTGTCAGGAGCGTAATATTCCGGGAGACGCTGGCCCTGACAGTTCCACGCACCTTCCGAAGACGCTCGGTCGAAGACATCGTTGTCCAGCACTGACCAGTTCCCGGGTTTCGCGGCACCAAAAATGTAAATAATGAGGACCCGTGGTCGTTGATCTGGAACACGTCTTTACTGTGCAAGGGCTAGCTCCTAATTCCACTTCGTTCTCCTCCTCGTTTTTGACCCTGTAGCCACCCTCAAGACTATGCCCCACCATTCTATTTTCAACAGAAGGGTTTTGGTATAGTGGAGTTTTTTCAGTATGTCCTGCATGTCGTTGCCCAGAAACACAGACAGCAAAAAATACTGCTATGAAAAACGCATAATGCAGAAAGAAACTCCTCACGGGGAAAATATTGCGTAGCTTTGGACAAGGGCATAACAACCGTATGCGACCTTCCTAAAAGCATTACGAATATTAGCTTCGCAGTGTAAATGTCGGCCACATATGGCACCCAAATGTCTAAAAGGAGAACTTTCCTGGATCGATATATTAATTCACCTAATGTTTATTAGACTGGCGCCAATATTTTCTTACTTCTTTCAAAAGACTACATACTTCATTTTATTGATATTTAAAGGTAACTTATTTTCTAAGAACCACGACGAAATTCTCATAACTCGGCCATGACATCTGTCTGCAGGCCCCAGTCAGTCGCCGATAACTAACAAAGCGGTGTCATCTAGCACATGTGCGTTCCGAAGAACGTTACCGCGATGGTTATTATACGAGCATGCCCAGCACAAAAATTCGCAAGATTCCGCTTGTGATGGTGTTGTGCGCAGTATAAGTGTCACTCCCTATTATTTCTTTTCGCGGGGCTACAACAACTTCAAGCAAGATCAAGTGAGGTAGTATCAATAAAATAATATTCCAGTTTTTGCAAAAGTAAAGATTGAGCAAAGACATCGAATGCCTCTTCTTTCTCTAAGAACATACCTATAATTATTCTATTTTCATAAATTGCTGAATTTATTATTACCAGAGTGTTAAAACAGCAGTCGATGTCTATTTGGTTGGAGTGGGGTTATGATGCCGTCTACAAATTACATTGTTTTCCTTCAGAAAGCACCTAACTTTCTTGTAACTGTGTTTTTCAAGAAAAAAAGCGTTTATCGCTCTCAGAACTGAACCTGGTCTATAATTGTCCAGTTAGTTCGAAACTTAGGGCTCAATATTTTGGTGCTTTTGAATAAAGGCGGGTACGTGCAAGTAAATCCTTGGCTCAAGACATGACAAATAGGACTGTGGATAATGTTAATATAGACTTTTTAAATCCCAGTGTGTACAGACTATTGTACGTAAGACATGTGGACGGCGCCACCTTGGACTGTTAAACAAATGTTCTTTTTAGTACGACGGGACGTGAGCTGATAAGGCCAGAAAACGCCGAACGCGCCAGCCCAATCGTTTTCATGTGTATATTATACGTCCACCGCAGCGCTGTTCGCATAGTTGTTCAAGATAAAAAACGACAAGGACAGCCCAGTAAGGCGGCACCGAAGCCTATCCGTAACACGACTTTATTTTTGGTTCGAGGGCGCCGCCATCTTGGGCTTGTAAGCGATTGTTTTGCCGGTTTTCTATGTCCCAATATGAAATGATCATGGTCATGAAACGTTTAATGTACCGGTACAAGCGTTTTCGTAAGTGCGAGTTCACCATAGCACTTTTGTGTTGTTTGTGTTAGAATAGGTGCATGTTTTTTTTAATAAAAATGACTCGCTAAGTACATGTCAATGTTAGCAAAATGGTTATTAAAATTATCAGGTAGTTACATCGGCGGTTTATTAGGAAGAATACGCGGCTTTTTTTTTCCTGCACCTGTCACTTCTTTAAAGGTTTAATACGCCCGTTCAGTCTTCCCGCTCTTGTTCATAACGGGGTTGGTATAAAGAAGTGTACATAAAATAGCTTGGAAATGCTGTATAATAAAGGTTCTTCGATATTCTATTCATAATAACTGGTTTACTTTTGAAATACTTCAAGCTCTCCTTATAATATGACTTGGTTTTGTTGCTTTTTATGCTTTGCACACTTCATTTTCCTTTTATGATCAAAATAACCAGTGCCTCTTAGGGTGCCTAAAGAATTTATGATGGGTTACTTCTCTATAATACCCGCGGTATTCGCCTTAGCTTTTGCGCTACCGTGGTGACATTTGTCATGTTTCCGAGCTCGAAGTCTACTTTTTGATCCCGGCTTGAGTTCACTGTGTTTTCATGAGTACGAGACGCAAAAGTGACCGATTATTTGGCTAGATGTAGGTACATATAAAATACTCCTACGTAATGCATATTGTTTCCAAAGGCCTCCGCTATGGTGTGCCTCATAAGCAGATTTTGGTTTGGGAACGTAAGACCTTAGTATTTATTTGTTCATTCTGCTTTGTGCAAGAGAGCACTATGTATGGGTGTTGCACTGGTGTTCACAAAGCGCAACAACTTAGAAGGCCTCGCGTACGGAACGCGCACGAGCTCCATACTGTAAGGCTCGCACGAGTGTCGCACGAGCTTCACACTGCAACGTTCGTGCGCGCATAACACGTATGAGCCGTGAAGCCTGCTTTCACCTCCGTCCATGGGCTGGAGCCAGAGCGCAATGAAAAAAGCGGATGATTGTCCTTCCTGCAATAATTATGTGATAGCATCGCGAGTCAGCGCGAATATGATTTTGAAATTAACAGCATGAATAATGGTAATTTTGCGTTATTTCAGCTCATAATCGAGAAACACAATGATATTCGTCTTCTCATTCGTCAGTAAGATGTACCATCCACTATGTCCAGTGTCTCTTCCTTGCTGTCCTCCTCTTCACCAGCGCTAAGCTACTGCCTTTCAATCACTAGTGCACGAAGTGACCTCTAATACACTGCTAGGCCGTCTGCATTCCGTCTCCAGTTGCCACTCAGATGAACTGGACTGGTAGGCGGCCGAGTAACGCAGTTGTGTTGCACAACTTGCGTACATTAGTAAATGGGTGTGCAAAACGGACCATTACGAGATCAAGCAGATAGACATCGTCTATGGCAGTTCGAATAAACAGCGTCATTGTAAACATGAGTGGCAGGCGCTCTTTCGTGGGGTGTTGCGTACAACGCCATTCAACGGCTCGGTGGCAGTAGTACTTGACCATGTACTCACCAGGCCGATAACTGTGCTGAACATCTGGAACAAGTCTGTATAGATGACCGAGTATAGGCCACCAAGCGCCGTGTAGAACAAGATCACGACGGCTGACGCGACGATGATCAAGTGACTGTTGAGGTGGACAATGGTCTCCACGGTGTCACCTGCCACCGGCCGTAGCAATTAATTATCAGCGGCGTGCGTTAGAATGCCTTCATAAACCTTAAATCGGTAAGAACTCTCGTAGAACTTGCAAGCACAAGAGAGTGTCTTCATTTCTGGTTAGACAACTTGTTTCAAGATGTCCCTAGCAGCATCCAGTAAGCCGCCGGCATTACACCTACGCCATTACCTACGACAGAATACCGGGCACACTAACACCCTCGGTAGTAACGATGCTGGTTTGAACGTCTGTCCTGTCAGATTCTTTCCTTCTATTCCTGCTTTTTGTCCGCTCATACAATCTACAAGATGCTGGGTTCATATGCGCAAACCCTCGTTGAGCTATCATTATTACTACGAGGACGTTTAAGCCACTGCTGATGTTCAGCTATAATTAGCATGAATGGCCCTCCGAACATTGGCTATTAAACTTTATGCAAGGAAAGCTTTGTGCACTGGGTGCCTGCTGAAGGCCCCGAATCACATCACTTTATTTGCTTGTTTTCACTGTAGTTTGCCGAATACTCTACGTCAACAAACTTTCCTGCCATCGAGGACACGAAGCACCACAATTAGTCGCTGTTCTTTCTTTTTTCACAGGTTGCAGCTGTGTGCAGGAAGCAGAAATAAAAAAAGACGCATGATAGTTGCAGGAGAGTGGTCTATGACTACAACCGGTGACGACAACAGGCAGCGTTCATATTATCATCCATAGCGCGTCTCTGCCATAGGAAATAGAAACACGAACAGAATGAAGTTTAAGTTATGCGTATATTCATTAGATTGAAGAACAAGTTTACAAGCACGCTCACCCGCGACAACATAAACGGCCGTAAAATATTTGCAAGCCTCTCTTGATACACATTTGCTCATTGGAAACATCCTCTAGATTTCCCAATATTTCATAGTTTAACGTGCTCTCGCGAAAATACTCATCACTCAACAAGTAAGTTCATTGGATTACTGCAAAAAAATAATAAATGCACGTATTTTACCCGTTAAAGACATGAGAAGGCTTTTCCGAGTCATTGATTTCTTTGTGTTGGAATAAGGTCATCTTGAAGCTAACAACAAAAAAAATGCCGAGTTTGTATGTGGCAGTCAGCTGATCCAGGCAGGCATATTAAATGTTGCGGTAATCACTTAGTTGCACTGCCTAATTGCCCACTTACGACAGACCATATCCAAGTTCGCTTTGCAGTTTGAGACGGCTGAACCTTTTTTCTTTCTAGATAATTGTCTGAGCTTACCTAAAGCGGTAAGTGCCGAGGCGGTCCAGAAAACTTCGGAAAAGACAGCTGGCACCGTGAGCAGAACGGAGATCCACTTGCCATAGTGCTGCTGGAAGGGGTCCAGCATCGTCAGCGCCTTGGTAACTCTCATCTTGCCGGCAAAGAACCAGCCGCCTGCGTGCATGCACGCTTACGTGAATGCGATGTGCTCAGCCCCACCGCGCTATTCAGCGACGTTTCAGTTGGCGAGTAATGCATATACGCAATGCTAAGCGAGCTGCATGAAAGTGGGCGACGCACGTCGAACACCCCTTCACGACGTCACTATTGCAGATCCTAAAGAAATGACAGCACAAGTCACCCGGCCATGTTTTCACCCTGAAGTAGTTACTGATTTAGAAAAATTCCCGTGGTTTTGGGACGTTAAACCCCAGATATTATTATTATATTAGAAAAAATTCCCCCGATATGTTTTAGTAGTATTGTAAAAAGACCTCACCTACGCCCTTGCAACAAGAAAACACCTTTACGTACACGCGGAAAATTTCTTGCGCATCTGCCACGAAACCTGTCTACTTGCCAAGGCATTGGTTTGAGTATGCAGTCCGTTGGAACCATCTTTTTTAGCACGGTTGATCAGTTTCAGAGCATTTTCAATATTAGTGTCGTTGGCTGTGTGAGCCTACTTTGGGGTATCAGTCCGCTTCCATTGCGGGTGCTCCACCACCGCAAATCGCCGCGTTCATGTGCAATTTTAAATACGAAGCATTCCTTAGCGAACCAAAGGCACTTTTACCGTTTCTTATATGTAGCCGCCTACGTCTGGGCGCTCTTGTATTCGGCTCCTTAGCTTGGTATATGCCTGGCACATGAGGACATGGGTGAATGACGAAAATGATTAACAGGTAATGAGATGAATAACGTACGGCACGAAACCCTTTCCCACAGTCATGTGTGGCACATACCCGCATACTACGGCCCATGGAATGCGGGTATGTTCCACAAGTGATTCACAGTTTATATCTCACCCAGGAACACCGAGAATAGAGTTCACAAATCTTGACACGATAGCGCTAAGGAACCATGCCGCAGAAAATCCGGTGCATGCCTGGACGACATTGTCGATGAAAGAAAAATCCCGATGGACGCAAAGAGTAAGACACGGATCGAGCAGGAATCAAACTGATGCATTTTGCATGGCAGTCAGGTGTTCTACCACAGAGCCGCCATTGCTTGAAACTGTTTCGGAAAAAGACACTACACAGGCGGGGCAACGTCATTTGGGTTGCAGTGTTGGCCAGGGTTGCCTTTGGGTGTATTTGAATAGGAACCATAACTGAAACTAAAAGCCGCCAAAGTAGTCATATCGTTTAATTGTACCCCCAAATTTCTAGCTGAATAGAACAGAAGCGGTGGTATGACTAGAGCTTTTATTGTTTAATAATAAATAATACCATTTAAATGATCAAGATCATAGAAACAATTTTTCGCTCTTCTTCGGTATTCAATGCACAGATACGTTGCAAAAGAAACGAATAAAATATAATAAATACAGTTCTTGCGAGGTACAGAGTAATTATGGAATATTCCAGCCAACACGTCAGTAGGAACATTAAACATTGAAGACCATTTTTTATTTAATACCAGTCGATCATCAGATGGTGAAATCTGGCTGAAGATGAACAGTCCAACTTCATTTCGTTCCGGATCCCTGTTTTTATAAGATTCACACAATAACACTCGCTGCGCGTGAGAATTAGAACATTGAGCATGGCATCAGCATAGATGACGGGCAGCATGTTAGCCATGCGTTTGCCAGCATGCATGCAACTTCATCATGCCGCGTTTGCACCTGCGCACGCTTAGCGTTGGTATACCTTGATGCGCACAAGCGTGCTGGTGGAGAGAGGGCGCGCGCGCGTCGGCAGACACAACAGGAAAGCTTGGAAACGATGCATTTTTTGTGCAAATAAGAAAATTGGCTGTTTAATGCGCCAAAGCAGAAGTTCAGAAGTAGTAAGAAAGTAGCCACGGAGACGACGTGAAATTTTTGCCGACAGACGCTGTCGTATAAAGTAGCCAACTTGACGCAAAGGAGCCACCAACGGCAACTCTGGCGTTGGCTTTCCGCTTTTATGCCAGTGCAATAAACATTACATATGTTGAACTATTCTGTATCTGGCAAGAATTATATTCTATATAAACTAAAAGCAGGCGTACTTAATTTAATGTAATTTATTCATTTATTTCAACTTATTGTGCCTTGAATACCAAACAACACTGACCTATTGATTCTATGCTGCTGCTTATTAAAATGGTATTTTTATTCTTCAATTAATAAAAAAACTAAACCTATATTACCTCTTATGATCTATTACTATAACTCAGAAAGCTAAAGCAATGATTTGCTCTACCACGGAGAAATACGTCGACGACTGCTACTTATGATATGCACATCGTCGCATTGTATAGCGTGCACTTCGCTTCGACAAAACTGACGTCTGTGCTCTACGGTGAGTACAGACGTTAAATCAGGCCATAAGCTGCCCTTTAGGCGCCAGTATAGTCGATGCACCTGGTAAGCCCACGATACGCTCCCAACTACGCAAAATACGCAAAGACGTCGATCCAGCTCGTAGGACCTGATTCAAAGCAAAATAACAAGTGCGGCATAGGCGGTTCCAAACTGTTTAGCATGAAATCTACCACCGCAATCTGTTGGATCTACCACAACTTTCCTTTAAAACGGCTGGTTTCGGATGGTCGAGAGGGAGGAGCGGTGACCTCCGCTACTTTAGTTCACCCTTCCTCGGCAACGGATGGGACTCATTGTGGGCGAAGCGCAAGAAACATAGACGGAAAAGAGGAGAACGACACAAGACAGGCGCTAATGCGCGTGGTGCAGCAAGGTTGTTTGCAAAGGGACACGTCACCCATGTGGTGCACGTTCCTCGCCTGTTCACAGTTGGATGTGTTGTTCGTTCTTTTGTTATCAGGCTGTGTTTTGCCGTGGTTGCTTTGTTTGTTAGTTTTCTTGCGTGTGATTTCTGCGATTAAAAGCCAGTTGAAGATTAGCGCCTGTCTTGTGTCGTTCTCCTCTTTTCCGTCTATGTTTTTTGCGCTTCGCCCACAATGAATCCCCACCATCTAGCCCAATTTTCAGTTTTGTTAAACGGATGGGACACTGGCGGCATGACCGCTGAAGTACGCATGCACACAATGGCGAACCCGCTGAGCCATCGTATGCAGCACCACATGCGCTTGTGTGTAGCGGAGTTGTAAACAATAAACTAAAAGCTAGGATTTTATTTGTGCGTGAAAGGGACTGAAGCTGCCCTATTATTTTACAGTGTAGGCTCCGTACCCCCTTGGAATAGCGATACCTGCCTTTGGACAACCTAATGAACTCGTTGCGTTATTATTAACTATCTGCTATTTACGCGTAAATGTGCGTGCGTGTGTGTGTGTGTGTGTGTGTGTGTGTGTGTGTGTGTGTGTGTGTGTGTGTGTGTGTGTGTGTGTGTGTGCGCGCGTGTGCATGCGCGCGTGTGAGCATGTCTGTGTGCACCCACCCCTGATATATACCCCCTAAAATATAGTGACTCGAAATAGGTGGCCCCAGTTCTCTGGCGATAACATAGCAGGAGGAGACGCAAAACATATACAATTAAAACTCGATCTAACAAAACCAGATTTTACAAAGTTCCCCATCTAACGAAGAAATTTCCAGTCCCCAGCAAGCACACACAGGATTCAATGTTTTCATCAACCCCAATTAACGAAACTAACATGCCACCAAACCCGAGCTAACGAAGCTTTTCCTGAAATAACTGAATGATAAAGCGGTGATGTCCTTCTAATTATGACAGAGACGGGTTTTTCTTCGAGCGTGCGCACTAACGCGATCGCGTTAAAATATCTAGGCCCTCCAGTCACACCCCGACCTTTGTTTTGACGAGGTTGCAGGCCACGCCCATGAGCGAAACAAGGGAGTCGTCAGTCGGTAGCGCTCTTACATACCGCGTGATGCTGTGGGTGACAGTGGTTGCTTTCGTTATGTGATCGTTGAGGGGACAGATAGCACTGGTTGTCTCCTCAGAACTTTCTTGCTCGGCCTTCTCGCATAATCAGTGCATTCCTTTTCAGCGTTTTCGCATATCGCGAGCCTGCCATAGCTTCCCGTGACCGTCTACCAGGCTCACATTGCGCGGACATGCGGCACCCTAAGTTCTGGCGACATGGAAGGCTCCATGTACGGGCCGCCTTCACAAATTTTGCACAGGCCCAGGTGTGGGTTGGCGGCAAAAACAATGCCATGGTAGCTTTTGGATGTCGCTACGTTACAATTTCAGATTCTGAAGTACCGAAAAATTGCTTTCTCGATTTTGCGAACTTTCCGATTTAACGAAATAAATAGACCTCTCCCTGTTTGCAAACAGTGTGACGTCACGCAGCGCATCGGCATCGACATCGCGCCGAGCAAGTTTCGCGCGGGTTGGGAAAAAGCCCCTGTTCCGGCAAGCCTTCTGCAGCATAGGAGCTCTCGGAGTACGTGAGGTCTCTTACTGAAAATGCGCGCCAGCGATATGTTGAGAAGCTCCAAGTTAACGGTGAACAGTATCCTGATCCGTACACCATTTCGGCGTGGATTAATGATCCGAAGCGTTGGCCAAACGTTCGGTTTGGCGACATTTACATCTATCTTGTAAACACACGTGGGCCGTACAGTGCCAAGGCCATGAAGTGTTACCGATCTTTGAAGGCTTACGGTCTTGCGATGGAGGGGCATGTACGGAAAGTGCTAATCTCCGACATGGCCAGCAGCATGGAATGCTGCTTCCTCAAAGCAAATGTGACGCCGTCGCAGAGAACTACGGCCAAGCCCTACGAGCCCTGGGTGCTTGTTAACCGAGACGACACCGTCAGCACGGCGCACTGCACTTGCATGGCTGGGTAAGTTATCGTAGCCACCATTTCTCTTATTTTTGTTATTTGTGCTCAGGCATAAGCATATTTTTCTACTACCTGGCGAAGCTTGCGCATGCAAGCGTGCAAAGCAGTCTTGGCAGTGTATAGGCGTACTGTGTGCGCTTCGTAGCCGCTCGCAAGCAAACGGGCGAATCATGCATTCAGTAGCGCGCTTTCCGATGCGAAATTTTCCATAGTCGTCGCAGCACCACTCGACCATTGTTGATGGGCGACGAACGAATGCCATGTTTTTGCTGCGTGATCGCTAACTATATCGGATTTCTTGTAGCTTTGTCTGTTTTGCGGAATGTGCACAGTGAAACGAGAAATGGTCACGCACGCTAGTACGTGTGCGCTCACTCCGTTTATGCTGCAAAACGGTTGCGTGCAGGTCAGTTATGCCAAGCTACGTTTCTTTGTTTTCGTTTTCTTCTCAAGAAACTGCAGAGCATTTTATGGAGGCCTCGCTATGAAACTGATTCCAAATCACTTATCTGAGCTTCAGCACCATAGCGACGGAAGGGCCCTCGCTCTTTTTTCTTTGAAGCTTTCTGGAAGCTTTTTGTAGAAGGTTTATTCTAAACAAATGGCGATAGTTTCAGCAAGACTCGCATTGCATAATTTACCTTCCCTTGCAGACTAGGAGAAGTGTGTACGCATGTGGCTGCATTGCTGTTCAAGGTTGAGCTGTTGGTGTTGTCTGGGTTTGCGAGGTCTACGACATCCCAACTCTACGAGTGGAGCAACAGATTTCGAAAGAGTGTGAGCCCAAATTTTGATGTTTTTATTGATGCCATAAAGTGCAGTTTGTGCTTATAGTTCTCACATTAACTTGAACATAAAAATGATAGGTGAAGCATATATCAATTCCTTTCACTTAATGCCGAGTGTGCGTAATTGCGATAGCAATTATATGGACCGTCTCGGCTGAATTTTGCCGTCGCCGTCATGCACCGTATATATATATATATATATATATATATATATATATATATATATATATATATATATATATAAACGCCCAAAGAAAAATAATTCAGAAAAATGCTTCCGAAGCGCGAAATCGAACCAGGGACCTCTTGCTTCGCAGCGAGTGGCGCTAACCGCTACGCCACGAAACGCAGATCCTCCACGTAGCTAACGGCGAGCGTTATATACACACCCTTTACCGCTGGACGGACTCAGAGGCGGCCGGCGCTTATAAGCGTTTCTTCATTATCAGCGAGATTGCGCTAGGAGCACGACGGGCGCATTTAAAAGTCGTCGGTGAGCTCGCTCGCTTCTCCTTATATTTGCGCAGGGAGAACCTTGCCCTTCCGCTGTCTGCTCGCGCGGTTTTCTCGTGGTGAAGGTGAAAGGGTTATTTCAAGCTTTCACCGTGGTGTCCGCGCTCATGTTTCGGAGCGTACGAAAGTCACTCGAGCTCAATTGGGACGCCGCTAAACGAACAAACAGACGATGAGCGCGAACTATCAAGTGTCACAGCTCGACACTTGAAGCACGCTAGTTTCCTTCGCTGCTTCGGCCGCCTTTGCAACAGCAGCGCTGTTCAAACTGAGAGTATCCATTGGCGAGCCTCACTTCGTATAGCATTAGTTTCTTGCTATCGCATTCATTGATTCGCCCTTGCGGCGAAATTGTGACTTTTTAACAGCATGCTGCATGTTTACATATGTGAAATTAGCAATGTCACAAAAGGGAAACCACAGGATGTTGTAAGTGGCATTTCCACTTTACTTTAATGTAGGAAAAAAGAATTTGGGTTAGAGTTAAAACGCTTCATTTCATTACAGTTATGGAAAATTAAGTTCGTGACATTGGCAGAACGGTTCACAACACTGAACCAGCTCAGCACGGAACAGCTTTCGACCTATTCAAGGATGAGCTCTCATCACATCTGCAAGTTTTGTCAAGCGGTGGGATATGTCAGCGTCAGCAGTGTAGCCAGAATTTTTTTTCAGGGCGAGTTCACCTATACTTTATGCATGTTCGTGTGTGTGTGCATGTGTGTGTGTGTGTGTAATATGCACGTCCAAAATCGAAAAAATTCAGGGGTGGGGGTGTTGAGCCCGGCACCGCCAGTGGTCAGCATCTTGGCGCACTGGAAACGGTGCTTGATGAACACGTCAGTAAATTTTAGTGCAGCTTTCATTCCCTAATAGGTGCCCTGAACAAAGTCCTTTCTCTTTCTGTTCATCTAAACCACATATATGTGTACTACTTCTACTGACATCGCTACGTTTACAGAAGTCACCAGTGCATTCGATAGAAAACATTTTTAACTCCTAGACTGTTTTTATGCTTGTGCAAATGTACATAAGTTGTGTAGTTATGTCATAGTTATACATTGTAATTCCCAAATATATCCTAAAATTTCCTGCCAGTGTTCATGAAGGCTCCTGTTTTTATATAAGCATTCTTGTTTTTGTTCATGCTTCTCTGCTGGTACTTCATTTGCCAAGTGTAGGCTGCAGTGTCACTAACGTTGAATTCCTTGTAAAATGTGTAGGTGGAGCCAGCGAGGGTCAAGGACTTGCAGATTGTGAAGCACCAGCATGGCAAAGTGTCCAAAGGCATCAAAGAAAGCGCAGTGTAGCCAAGCTCCGCAGGCAAGGTTCCCCGATGTGCTCGAACCTCTAAGAAATATACTACCAAATGCAGCAGTTTTTACAGCATATTCAAAGTATGCCCTAAGAAATGAAGATACCGACAGTGCTGATGAATGCGATGCCTTAACTGAGTTGCCAAATAGTCTGTACGGAATCTATGACAACACATGGGAACAGCTCAGTGCAAGTGACAAAAAAAAATCGATTCTGTGCTGATGATGACTATGAGCCACAGTGATGCCGCAAGGATAGAAGAGGAGACAAGAACGCAAGGAAAGTGTCATTCCTAGTATCAGCAAAGATGTGGCCGCATCACGATATCGATCATCAGCAAAGTTGTGAAGTGCAAGAGCACAAATGCTGCTTTACGTCTCGCCAGCAAAATTGCCGAGTCACCTCTCGTGCTCTTTGAGAGCCGGCACAAGAAGACTGTTGCCATGAGTTATGGTACAGAGCGCGAGGAGGTAGCAAGGAGGCTATATGTACAGCATCAGATGTCGCAACACACAAACTTTCAATGTAGAGATGCTGGTTTGTTTATTTGTGAAAAGTTCCAGTATATCACTGCCAGTCCAGATGGCATAGTTGACTGTAGTTGCTGTGGTCGTGGGGTGCTTGAAGTTAAGCTTCCATATAAGTACAGGGATGTACATATGACGACATCAATGAGAAAGGCTTTTACCTTGATCAGAATCATCATCTGAAAGAGCACCATGATTATATGTTTCAAGTGCAGGCTGAAATGGCTTCAGCTGATGTAAATTATTGTGATTTTATGTGCTGGACTAGGAAATCTTTTGTTGTTGTGCGTGTTATTAGAGATCCAGATTTTATTGAGAAGCACATGCCAGTGCTGCAAGCATTCTTAAAGTACTCATTACTCCCACAGCTACTGTCAAGGAAGAGCATTCTCGATGTGCAGCACAATAGCTCCTGGGCTTGTTGGTAGAGTGGTTTGCACAGATAACATATGGTTTGATATAGGGTATCGCTCAGCATGTACTTGATAGGTAGCAACAGACTAGAAGTGGTCAGTGAATATATTTACTTAAGGCAGGTAGTAATTGAAGATCCCAACAATAGGACGGATAATAATTGTTGGGGTTTTACTTCCCAAAACCATGATATGATTATGAGAGATGCCACAGTGGAGAGCCCTGGAAATCTTGACCACCTGGGGTTCTTTAATGTGCAGCTAAATCTAAATGGACAGGCCTGTAGCATTTCAACGCCATAGCATTGCGGCTTCAGAAGCCAGGATTCAATCCTGCGACCCTCAAATTCGTAATTGAGTGCTGTAACCACTAGACCACTGTGGCGGGTAAACCATAACATAGAAATAGGTAGAATGATAAGATTGGGATGGAGTGCATTCGGCAGATATTCTCAGTTCATAAATATCAGTCTGCCAGTATCCCTCAAGGTGAAGGTATACAACTGCGTCTTACTGGTACTAACCTAGTGGGGAGGCTTATGAGCAGGCTTCATTAAAGCTGAGGACAAAACAACGAGCAATGCAGAGGAAAATCCTTGGAATAACGTTAAGGGACAGGAAGAGAGCAGAGTGGGTCACGAAACAAATGTTTGTTCATGACATCTTAAATGAATTTAACGAGAAGAAACTGGCGCGGGCGGGGCATGTGTTGAGAAAGGAAGGTGATCATTAAGAGTAGCAGAGCGGCTTCCAAGAGAGAGAAAGTGTAGTAAGAAATGGCAGAAAGTTGCATAGGCAGGTGCGGTTGCGAAGTTTGCAGGCATATTGCGGAGGCAACTCAAACAGGACAGGGTTAATCAGAGAAGTTTGGGAGAGGCTCTTCCGCTCCAGTAGGCTGGTAACAATGATGAGCGTGCGCAGCGTAAATTAACACTGCCTTGCACTTCTTTCCCTTCTTTATTGCCACGGCTGCAACAGCCGCTTTAACCGTTGTATGTAACATCAGTGATTGGTGTGGTGCTGACAAACAAAGCATGGAATTACCAAACTTGGCGTGTTATTCTGCAAGATTGTCCTGGTTTCACTGTGAAGTGAGAATAACTTTGCAGCAAAGCTTGCATCACGTGTCAAGCAGTTCGATCACCCCTGAGCCCTCTTCCTCTCGTTTTGTTTTTCTGCGGCACTGCACCACCGACAGCTCTTTTGATTGCCGAAGCAGTCGTTATATCTGTGGTGATATACGAGGAAAGAAATTGCAAAACAAGTGCGCGATTAGTACCACGCCTGCTCAGATGTGACCCACCTTAAACTGCGCGTAATAGACCTTTTTCAGGCACACGAGCGCCACCAACAGGCGCGCAAGCGCTCATGGAAAAAGTGTGTACGCCGCAGCAGCCGCCGCGACGAGCGCGCGGGCCTAGCGCTGTAGCTTTCCGCTTGCGCCGTGCCAGGACTTCTTAGACACAGTGAATTCGGCAAGGTGCAGCATGTTACTGCGCAATTCAACCACGAACTTCAGTGTTTAGTTGTGACGGCCTCTCGACGATTTCCATCTGTCCCACTGTTGGATCAGCTGAGCGGCTCAGAAGCATCACCTTTTATTTATTTTTTTGGCACCTTACGGCATAAATGAAAAAAAAAATACAGCTCGGTTCCCTGCAAAGTGCAGGAGCGGTCTATGATTCGCAGATGCATTTGAAATCAACGTCCATCGACGTTGTCGACGAGTACAGTGTGAGGTTGTGATATTTAAAGAGTACACTAGAAAGTGTAGTCGGCAATTGGGGAAATGAGATACATTCACTGCGTCGCTCGCACCATATATGTAACGAACGATAAGTGCCAACTAACCCTTGTTGGTACTATAACTACAGGTTGTAATAATGCACAAACCAGCGCTCACACACAACTGAACGTTTATTTGCTCGCGTGAAAGAATGCATATATATACAAAAATGGGGGTGTGTCGTGCATGTCATAAAGAAACAGAATAAGTCAAACAACCAAGGTGCGTGCTTACAGTAGTTTAATAAAGTTGAGAAGGTTGACTGGCAGAAAGTGTGGCGTTATTTGTGACATGATATGCCTCCGAAGTTTCTCGCGTTGTCTTTTCAGGTTGATGGTGCAAAATTACTGTGCTTTCGAAGATGAGATTACATTTTCATGACTGACAAAGCGATGCAAGATGAGACGGCTCCATTCATTGAATTTCGATGCTCGCCGAGGCGCGTGTTACTACATCGACCAGTCTGGCCGATGTACATGTGGACACAAGAAAGAGATATTTGCGGTCAACTCCTACAGAATTGAAAAAACAATTGGCATGCCTCTGACCGCATTTTTTTTTGCCCACTACAGACCCCTGCGAAGTTAATGCGACTAAGCTTATTTGGGGCGGCAAACAGAACCTTCACTCCCGCATCGCTTCCCTACGTTCCTCAGGCCATGCGACCTCTTATGCATATGTGGAATAACTGCAATATTTCTAGTTCCTTCATTATTCATGGATGGAGGGCGTCCGTATTAATTTTTCTTTGCCATGCGAACCGATTTTCGCAAACCATACAACGATACGCAGGATATCCCGCATCTGTGATTACTTTGCAGCTGGAAACTACTGATCACTGCTTATGTGCGCAAGCTTTTTTTCCACCGAATTAAACACCGATTTCGCTGAACGCGGACTATACCGCCCTTAATAATAATATCTGGGGTTTAACGTCCCAAAACCACGATTTGATTATGAGAGACGCCGTAGTGGAGGGCTCCGGAAATTTCGTCCACCTGGGGTTCTTTAACGTGCACCTAAATCTAAGTACACGGGCCTCAAACATTTTCGCCTCCATCGAAAATGCAGCCGCCGCGGCCGGGATTCGATCCCGCGACCTTCGGGTCAGCAGTCGAGCGCCATAACCACTAGACCACCGTGGCGGGTCGACTCTACCGCCCTTAAACATGCTCCGCAGTGAAACTTAAAAGCATGTATCAAGAAACTGCAAATTATCAGATCAAGGCATCTCGCAAGTGAATTCTAGTCCCATCCCTTTTTTTAAACACATTTAGAATGTGCTCACTTCTTTGTACAGGGCGTGACTCGTCAATTAAAATCAAATAATCATCCGTATACCTGAACACTGTAACACCTCTCTACATTTTGGTTAAACGCGATCACGAGCCGCTATGGCATTAAATGCCATAGCGGCTTGTGAACAAGTAATCATTGAATATACGAATTGGTGTTCCAGCTCACATTGCTCACGATAGCACGTTTTGACTGCATGTATCAGCACGTGATAACTCGCATGCCGCTTAACTGCTACATCCGGTATACATCCACTCGGTAATACCTACACTGACTGCATCATTCCTTTCGCATATCATGCGAAAGAGATACATGCAGGTGCGTTCAGACATGTGTAGTATTTAAGATTTAATAATTGTCTACCAGCGGCGACACGGTTTGTTTTCGTTTGGTGCTCTTACGGCGCCAACGAGCAGCGACCGACGGAACAGCCGGCGGGCTCGCCGTACACACTTTTCCCATAGTGCTTCGCGCGTCCGCGGGGGGTTCTGGGATTGCTTGAAAAAGGTCTATTGGGAGATGTTGCTTGTGGATCCTTGAGCGCAGTGCTCCGTCATCTAGACAAGTGTGCTCCCCTGTGTATCAACATGTGGCATGATGAAGTAGCACAATCCGTGCTGTGTGATATGACAAACACTTTACTGCAAAGGTTCACATAACTTTTCCTGTAGCTTCAGACAAAATGATTTAAATTTGATCGTTTTATTCGTTTGTTATATACGCTAGCTGTTGTATGCAACCCTGTTTTTCTTTTTCTGGGGATGCTGCTTGTATATGCAGTTATTTGTGTCATTTGGCCATGCAGTTCATACTTTTAAATAAATGAATGAAAAAACAATGGTTTCTTCAGAAAGCATGATGGAGTCCTGATGGAGAAACCAAAAATTAAGACTGCACCTTGTGTAGGGATCCAGGCACAGTGCATGACACGGAAGTAGTTGGCAAGGTTAAGTGTAGTGCTTATAGGCTACTCAAAGGAGTGAAAATTTACCTTAATTTAAAAAAAAAAACAGAAGAAATAAATGAGGCACAGAGAACCTCGTTAATCTTGAAGCAGTCAGAGCAAAAACGGAAGAAATAGAGTTGCACTTCAGAACAAGTGTGAGGCTTCAGGACATGAAGAAAATAGCGAGATAGATGATATAAACGAAAACTAAACCAGGCTGATTTCGAAGCAGCATTTGAAATCGGAGGGAAAGCTCAGACAAGGAACGAGCACTCAGTCTTAAAGGGACACTAAAGAGAAAAAAGTTATGTTCTCATATTTGTAAATTACTCCTTCACAGTTCCGCAAGAAGACACTTTGCAAGTTAGAAAACACAAACATAAAAAAAATGCAGGTGGCGACACTACGTCAAAATTCCTGCCCCAAACGCCGTGCCGCCATAGATTTTGTTGGCGTTTACAAGGCCTTACGTAGTTCCCGAACAGTAAAAATGAAGCGCATTGACCTCTGAGGGCCCCATAGACTTAACATACCAAGTTTCTAGGAAATGTCTTTGAGCATGCAATGTCGCCAAAATACTTTGAGAACCATGATAGCACGCGGGGCGATTTCAGTGCGAAATTTAAAAACGGAACTTTGACCTTGATTTTGTTCTATTATGGTGAAATTAAAAACACTAGTTCTAGGAGCACAATGAATTGATCTAAACAGACTCATTGTTCCACTTGTGTCCCTTTAAACCACGACACTTAATAAAGAAATACAATTCTTTAAAACAAAAATTTTTGTCTTGGTTTATAGCACACACTGCATACCGAGGAAGACTAGGCTAAAGATGTTCTATTACACCTGACAAAGACCCAGTCTCTTCTTAGTAACTGTAACACAGCAGTTGTGTAGCACGTGTAACAACCTTACAATGCAGTTGCATCATTAGGTTGTTATACGACGCTACATCAAATGAAATCTTGAGCATTACGAAACATAACAGAAAATACAAACAAATACTCTTAATTGTATGCCATGTGTGTCCCAACATTGTGGGGTTTTGAAAGAGCTCCTCTCAGAAGAATTAGACACAGTACACGCTGTTGTAAAAAAACACATGATCATTTATTAACAGCTTTTACATAACCGCAAGCTCGCCACCTGAATCTCAGAAATAAGTGCAGTAATGTGCCAAATAAAACAATATAATGCCAATATAAAACACACAAATAATATAACACTACAAACAACATGCATACAGTATTTCACGAATCACGGCAGTCCATGAGACCGAGCCGTGGAATCGTCCTCGCTGACATTCTATTAATGCATAAGAAAGGAGCCTAAAAAGGATACTGACACAAAATTTCACGGCCGAGATAGCCTTTGGTACACCTTTAAAGGACTCTAGAACGATCAGCCTTTTACAAAATATTTACAAAGGTAATGTCGAATAGGATAAGAGACACACTGGACTTTAACCAACCAAGACAGCAAGCAGGGTTTAGGAAAGGGTGCTCGTAATGTACCACCTTCATGTGGTCAATCACACAATTGAGATATTTGTGGAATACAACAAACCTCTTTATACGGCCTTCGTCAACTACGAGAAGCCTATAGACTCTACAGATACCTGCAATTCTGGATGCATTACATCTCAATGTATACCTAAAAGATAAGTAGATATATAACCAACATCTACGCAGACTCCACAGCCACCCTACTCCTCCACAAGAAATTCGGTGGAAATCCTGATCGAAAGAAAAATGGATTAGGCAGGAAGGTGCAATCTCTACAATGCTGTTCAATGCCTGTTTGTTTGGAAGTATTTAAATAAAAACTAGACTGGGACAACAGGGGAATACAGATTAATTCAGAATATATCAGCAACTTTTCCTTTGTAGACGACATCATGCTCTTAGCAATCATGGCGGTGAATTGCAAGACATGATTGAGGATCGCAATGGAGAAAGCAGTAAAGTAGGATTAAGGATGAACATGCAGAAAACAAAGACAGTGTTAGGTGGCGCAGCAAAAGCACGAGTTCAAGATTCAGAACGAGATTCTTGAAATGGTGAAAGAGCATATATACATAAGGCGACTATTAACGGACGAGCCTAATCATGTCAAAGAGGTTCACCAAAGAAATCAGATGAGTTGGTCACATGCGGTGACTGATAGCTTGCCACTCACCCTGAAGCGGAAATTGTACAGCCATTGTATCTTGCCAGTATTAACCTACGGGGTGGAAACTAGGAGAGTAACAAAGAAACTTAAAAGGCCCCTCACCAGGCCACATAGCAAATTTTAGTTAGAAGCTGGAAATTGTTGTGTGCCGAATGAAGAGCAGTATGCCGCAAGAATTTTTCAAATCGGTTCATTACGAGCTAAGAAAAACAATAATTTGTAGCGGCACGAAACTATGATGCGAGGAAGCGAGTTTCAAACCCTTGCCACTCGCCTCGTGTAGCCTTCGCAAGGCAAATCCCTTCCCTGCCCTCTTCACTTGACACATACGCATGAACACGTCATGCGCATGCATGGTCACGTGCGCATGACGTGCCCGAGCCAACTCGAGCACGCGAGCGGCGTTGCACAGCCGCTACCTTTTTTTATGTAGCGGCCGTGGGCGCTTTGTCGGCGTTCTCTGTGGTGTACTACCTGTCTCTGCGGGACGGGCATGAAAGTTGAGACATTTGTACGGGCACGAGAGTGGCAGTATCATGAGCCAGTGCCGTAATAAAGTTTACTTGGACGCGGTAGAATAAATGAGCATAATGAGTGCTCGAACGCACCAGAACATTACTTTCGTTTCCAGGGCTGGCGTCTGCTCGATGCGCTAACCGCGGGGACACGTACGCATGGGAAACGGAGGCACATTAGCCCCACATCTCGCTGAAATTCATGAAAAAAAAATGAAAGACGTACACATTCCTTTTGTGTGTCTTATTATTTCTCTCAAGTTCTATTAATCTATTCAAGCAACAAATTACACAAACTACACACGTCGTGTCAAATAATTATCGCAGTGTCACGTGCCACTGTTGAACGCGCAGTGTATGCATTGCGCTCGTTAGCTCAAAATAGTTAAACCTGGTGAGGGGCCACTACACTGCTGTGATGATGTGGGCTCAGGCCTTTTTTTTTACCCACAAAGATGGCCCAATGCACACACAGAGGCTTTAACATAAAAAGGAACTGATGGACAGATTACAGATACACACACCTGAACAGCTTTCAGTCTATCGTCTGGAGCTGGTCATACACAAGTCATGTCGCGCTGCATGGTGACACTGTCATCAAAGGTTCAGACGTGAATCGGGACAGAGGCCCGGCGCTAAACTGTCTGGGACATTGCCCAGCACAATATAGGTCCAGGACACAGCTCGGCCACACCATAACACACCGATGCCACGTGAACACAGACCCAGGTCACGGGCTTTGGACACTCAAATGGGAGTGCGGGTCCCACCCAGGCAGCTCACGCTAGTTACATGGCCGACTGTCCAGCGCGAGCCCCATTTATTGGCGGCGTCTTCTCGATCGCCACGATACAAACACGCAATCGGCCGCACACCTCAAATTAGTCAAGTTCCTATTGCAATTTTGAAATAGGAAGATAGCAGAGTGGATCACAGAACAGATGGGAGTGACCGATATCCCAGCACACATTACGACGTGGACATGGGCAGGTTACTTAATGAGAAGGTCAGACAATCGATCATCCACCCGAATGATGGTCGAGAGAGTGGAAGCAAAGCCAAGTACGCAGAGAGCAAGATGTGAAAACGAAATAAAAAAAGTATGCACACGTAGAATGCAACTAGCTGGTGCAGGTCAGGGCGGGTTGGAGGTCGTAGGGACAGGCCTTCATTTTGCAGTGGACATAACATGGGCTGATGATTATGATAAGAGTTTATTGACATGTCGGCAAGGGTACTGCTGGCTATGTAAAATGCGGCATCAGGTTGGTGAGTGCTGCAATCAGCAACACAATATCGTCTAAGTAATCCTTCATAAAGTATGAAACGGTGTTCTTTAGAATATGAAAGCGCTTCATGCGCCCAATTACGTGTTCTACTCGGATGCGCCGGCAGGAAATCTCCCGTGACTTTGTCACTTCCGTTTGCGAAAGCTGGTTCTTTCATTTAGTGTAGGCAGGTACAACCAGTCTCACCCCGAGTACTGCCAGCTCTTCGGTAACATTGAAGCCCCTGTCTGCCATCACTTCATCACCATATTCCAGCTTCTTAGTGAAGTCTGTCAGGAGGACTAACTGCTTGTCGCTAACCTTGCCGCCCCAACACTCTGAAATATAAGAGATAAGCCCGTTCGGTGTAATTCCCACCAGCACTTTCACAGTGTTAGAATTTTTGTACGATGACCATGTTGTGCTTTGTGCCGTTGAAGCACTTTCTTTTTCGAGACGAATCTCCGTTCTGTCAATGATTACACGTACATGGCGAAACCTTCTGCACTTGAAAGTCTTTGGTTGCCAGGCATAAAACGCCTCATCGTCTGGCCACACAACAAGCCCCTTCAACTCGGTCACCAATGTTGTCAGGGCACTCTCAAATATTTTAGAAGCATAATTCCTTGATATTTTGAAAAGGTCTGCCAAGAAACAAAGGTGAATATCAAGGCGCAGCCTCATCAAAACAAGCAGTACTTGGTCTTCGCAACTTAGAGTATCCCGAGAACAGCATAATTTTCTGTAGAGGGAGACAACCCAATTGAATGTTTTCTCATTAGGCAGGCCTGTATTCGCAATGCCCATAGACTGTCGCGCCGCCAAGCGGAATTCAGGAGCGTCCTCTCGAGGAGGGTTAGTAGACGATAAAATGGCAGCACTACGCAGTCTCTCCCTTGTTCGGCTGTGCTAACCTCAGTGTTAACGCATTGGCAAGGAAGGAACAATACGACTTTGCATGTTCCCTGCATCAGTGAACAAACCGGGCCCTCTGTGACATGAGAAATCTGATTCGTTCTTGCGAGACGCGAAGTTTTCGTGAAAATACGTGGCAACTCGCGCTTTCAATGCTAGCCTACAGCGTACGCATACTATCAACTTCGCGAGGCTTTCTGTACCCACGTAGGTTAGTTAAATGTTATCGTCTGACATATTCAGTTGAATCTCACCCTGTTTTACTTGTATATAGCATTGGTCAGTGTTTCTTGTAGAGCATGAATCCCATAACACTACGCGGGAGGTCGCGCGGGCTCGCGATGTGCTCTTGTAAAACTCAGCGATCTCAAGTTGTCGATACATCAAAATAGGGCCTCTATCCTTTGTCAGCAAAGCGCTGTTACTAATCGTGCGAGCGACGTTTCAATCATTCGAGGACGCGTCTGCTCCACGCCTTTCGTGGAGCGAACGCTTTCCACACCGTCCTTCGCCAGTGTGTTGGTGTTGGTTTCATAGCCAGCGCTGCGCCGTTTGTTTTTGTACGTTTGTTGATAGGTGGCAGCACACTACAAGCGATTTGCTCGTTGACCGATCCGAGAGCATAATGTTCTTCGCGCCCAGACGTCTCTCTAATTGTAAACGTGGTGACGCGGAGTGGTCGCAGTCGTTCGGCGGAGGAATTTCTTCGGATTGCTTTCAGCAGTGATGTTGAAAGAAACCATCTTGACGACGAGGATTTTTCACTGGACATTGAAGACTGTGAAAGCACCGAGAGTGACAGCTGTGACAGCGACGACGAACGATCAGCTGAACTCACGAGGAGCGAGTTGCACTTCACGTCCGCTCGTGCGTTAATGTTCTTTCACGCTCGTAAGTCACTTTGATTGTATTTAACGTATAATATCCTTGAGCGAGATCAGAATAAAAGCATAGTTCCTCTTGTGCATTGCATGTATCACAATTATTGTGGATGTTATTACGGAGCACCGCATGCCGTCAACACGCTCGAGCTCGACCAGCGAAGCGAAATGGTTAGAGCGATGGAACGTGCAGTCACGGCCACAATCTACGCCTCTCGGCTAACTTCTTCGACGTTGCGAAAAGCATACGTGTGCATTCTTTTCGATATTCATGTTTGGATCGGGCTGATCGAATCTGCAACATGCGAGTGAAGTGAATTGCACACGGCTAGAGTCTCAGCATGGCTGTGACACAAGCGCTACTGAATGGGATGTTAAATGCTCGTGTTCCGTTGAAGACGTAATACCGCGTTCCCGACTGCGCAAGTAATGACGGCGGCGTATTATGTTTGCAAACCATAACCACGTTAAACGTGCGGTCCCGTGCTGCAGCGATGACGCTACTCGCTGGCGGCCTACTACTGCGGCAAATCCGTCAGGCAGGCTCGGTACGTACTACCTCGGTGTGCCGTTCAGCTCATACGTCAATTTTAGTTCATGCAGTTTTATGTAGCACGCACATGATTTCGCAATGCATCGTTATGCACGGTAACGGAGCTGAAATATAACCTTTCACACCGCAGCAAATAATTAGGTGGGGGGTACTTTGCACTTTCCATGGTTTGGGAAAGTATTTTAGTCTCATATCCAATTCAGCGCGGCTCATGACTTCATCCGGTGAAAGTGGCACGGGCCGTACGTCCGCACGTCCTATCTGTTCCTATGCTAACAAACGGGTTGACCTTCCTCCTGGCGCCATCTTGAAAAGCACGGCGCGCCACCTATAGTCCGTGGGCATTGCGAATAGTATGCGACCTTGTCAGAATTCGCCATTATCTTAGCATGCCCCCACGGAGCGGCATCTCCATGTCCTAATCTTGCTTTGGCCTGAAGCTCTTCAAGTTCCTTTTCTAGGGCTGTGACTTTTTCCGGCAGGGTATTGTAATCGAGCCACTTATTCACATATTTCTCCTGCATGTGCAGCTGGAGGTTACCAGAAAACACTCCGATGTGGCCTAGTGGTCCACGTGAGCCTGGTGGCGAGGATGACACGTCCTCTGGGACATCACATGGCCTCACATTGTCTGAAACAGGAGAAATGGGTGATCAGTAGCTACTACAGATTGTCAGATGCTCTGTGTCTCTAACAACTTTCGGTGAAGAATAAGTACTGAAATACACAAACTTCAACACAGATAACACCTTATTGTACTTGCAGCCTACAAACAGATAGGCTAGGCTACAAGCACCTGAAATTGAACGTGGCGCCACAGGCTATGGCTATGTGTAAGCCGTGGAGACAGTTCCATATTCACTGAATGCCTGTTAATAGGGCAGGTATTGTTGGTGCACATGGCAGCCTTGAAATTATTTTCTGTGCAACACTGCGCTTATTAACAACCATTTGACCAGACATTGCGGACACCATTTGCATTACCTCAACGAAATGTTTACACTTGAGATGCACCGCTGTCACATGGCGTTCTGAGTGGCAGTGGTACTTCCTATTACAGTTACTGTGTAAAAAAGTAAGAGTTTTACAGTTTCAAGTTAGCTTAAATGTGACTAGGTAGTTACAAGTTACTGAATAAACTACCGGTAACATGTTACCAGTACGTCGTTACTGCCCAGGTGTGCTGTATGGCAATGATTTAGCAGCAGGAGTCTGAATGTTTGAAGTTTACATTACGCAGTTTGGAAAGCTATGCCAAGGCTTTTGATGGTGTATAGTCGAAAGCCGCATACTGCTGAATGCGAAACTCACATTTTTCTAACGATTGTGTGCTTCATTTCTTTCTTTCTTGACTCCACTAAAGCACTCGATACTGTACTTCATTGCTATGTTACTTCCAAGTTATCTGCCCTTTGTATAGATTCAGTAATGCTATCTCGGCTTTGTAACTCTTTCCAATATATGTGTTCTATAGTAACAAATTGCACTGTTAACCACTTCATTCTCCTGTCCGCACATTTTCACGCATTCACAAGCGTTCAGTTTCATGTGCATTTATGGTAAAACACAGGCACTTAAGCCATTAACATTACCTCATCTACCTCTAATTGTGAAACTATCCGCGATATGTTGCCTGTTAATGCTGTGTAATGATGTTGCCTTTAGTATTTGTAACCTTTGTTTTGTTTTCTTAATTTCTTTTTGCTATACACTTGTTTTTCTTCTGTGATGTAGTTACTGACACCTCCCTTACTCATTGCCCTTCATTGGGCCTGTAAGGTATTGTTTTCTGAATAAATAAAATAAACAAGCAGATCTACCGAAATAATACATTGATTTGGGTGAGTTGGTTGAAATCTCATGAAAAGGCACTGCGCAACTCTGACAAGACAGAAAAGAAGACAACCACATCAAAGCATTTACAGCTAACTATATTTAGCAACTGTTGTTCGTCAACACTCAAGATGTGATTGTGTGTTAGTGTCTAACATCAGTCACACTATGCCATCAGTCAAGATGCCCTCATTTTTTGGTCTGGAATTGTTCATGATGGAATAAAACGAGTGGGTTGGTCAGCTGTCTCCTTGCTTCACAGCCTTGTGCAGTAACAATGCATAATGTCACAGACATAGTAAGAATCAAGAGGGTAGATGTATAAACATCACGTTACAAACTGTGCATGAAATGCCCATAAAATATGTCCTATAGCAGATGAGTGTAATGTACAAGTCATTTTTAAAAACTACATCTTATGAGACTTTGCTTTAAAAATGCTCACTTCAAATCAGTAATGAAACACACTTGTTGCTTTATCAGAATGTTAAAGGGACACTAAAGAGAAACAATGAATCAGTTCAGATTGACAAATTGCACTCTGAGAACTCTAATGTCATTATCTAGCCACCGTAGGTTTATTATTACAGGAGAACATGAAGTTCAAAGCTTCATTTTTAAATTTCGTGCCGAAAGCTCCATGCGTGACGTCACGGATTTCAAAGTGTACTTATTGTATTTTGGCGCCATTGGCTCAACGAAATTTGCTCAGACTTGGTATGTTAAGTCTACAGCCCCCCTCAGAGGGCAATGTACTTGATTTTTACCAATTAGGAACCATGTACCTAAGCCCTAGTAGGCGCCATCAAAATATCTGACGTCACGGCGATTGCTGTAGAAACTCCAAGGTGGCGTCGCCACCCACATTTTCTTTTTGCTCGTTTGCTCGCTTACTAAGCGTCTTCTCGCAGCAAGTGTGGTGTTTTTGGTATCGTGAAAAAGTAGCTTACTAATACGAGAAAAATCGTTTTGTTCTTTAGTGTCCCTTTAAACATTTTGTGCAACCAGAGAAAATTCTTTTTACAAAACTACCATTTGCTGAACTGGTGTAGCAAATGAGGGCAACAAGGAGACTGATTTGTAACTTGATGCTGTTAGCCAGTAAAACAAGAACGTAACATATGCGTGACAACTATCATTCTGAGTTCTGAGTTCTAAGAATGAACTGAAATAACCTCGGTTTTTATCTTCCTCAACCTGCACAATTCTGAATGCAGAGTGGCCAAGTGAGCGCTGTGTGTAGTTTGAGATGAGAGAACTAATATTTATTCTCCAACCAAAGTTACGAAAACACGTAAAAACCCGACGTTTCGGAACCAGCTCGGTTCCTTCCTCAGGGGGGACTGCGGCAGCTTGGCCGCGGCCTCTTTAAGGCACTCTCGCGGCGGTTAACGATCCCACGCATTACCGCGGAGCGTAGCCCATGAGCATACACCGGGGGCAGAGTTCCGAGGGAACGGTTGATATTTTGAGTGGTCCTCTGTATGTGCCACGACTCCAGTAGTAACCTCATCCTCCACTTGGTTTCACTTTCGAGGATGGCGGTTCCGTTGAAGTATATTCTGTGGTCAAACGTCTCCGCGTGTTCGGCGACGGCGCTGCGTTCTTTGTTGAGTTTACGGACGTCGTTGACGTGTTGCCTAATTCGTTCGGGGAAGTTTTTGGTCTCGCCGATGTATGACAAGGGGCAGTCGGCGCACGGTATTTTGTAAACGACGCCGGGCGCCCTGTCCTTTGTTGGTCGGTCTTTCGGGCGGGGAAGGAAGCGGCCCAGCGTGCATGAAGGCACGTGCGCGATGTGCACACCTTCTTTTCTAAAAATCCGGGCCAACGCCTCGCTGGCTCTCTGGACGTATGGGACCGACACGCGTTTTGGAGAGCTGTTCGTCAATGCTAGCTGGGAGTCGCGTAACCTCTTTTGCTCTGCGCGGCGGGCGACGGATCGAATGAAATTTCTGGGATAACCGTTTTTTCTGAGGTCCGCAATTACGCGGGCCTCTTCTTTCCGGCGTTCCGTGTCAGTGGAACATATCTTTTTGGCTCTCTGAAGTAATGTGGACCCAACGGAGGCCTTGTGGGTGGAGGTATGGGACGAATCGTATTGAAGGTATCGGCCGGTGCTGATAAACAAGCTGTGTGATGTAAAAGAAGCATGACTTACCGCTTGAGTCTGCTTCGTTGTTCAGCTGCAACAATGGAGCTGCAGCTTCTCCGTCTGCTTCTGATAACAAAATAAGAAAAATTTCAGAAAACTTCTAGAAGAAGCACAAAGCCACAAGGAAACACAAACGGATTTCTCAGAAAGATTCTTAATTGCCAAAAAATTCGTCTTGGTCTGGGGATCAAGCCCCAGACCAACACCTTTCTGGGTCAGTCGCTCTACCAAGTGAGCTAACCAGGAAGCTAGCAATTGGCAGTGTGACATCGAATTGATCGACAGCTCAAAGCACATGGGTACATATATGGCAAATCAATTCTGTGAAATTCTGCAAGGTGGCGGGATTCCGCAGAATTAATTTGCAAACTTCTAGAAGGTTTACATTGTATAGCCGCATAAACACAGCACCACACATGCTAAGGAATAACAAAACCCACAAGTTTTAGAAGGCTTGAGCTAATAACCAAGCACATGAAAAGAGTGTTAACCATAGAGAAAAAGAAGTTCTTTAGGTCTTTTGAAAAAGGACTACAAAGAAGTCCTAAAAAACTCTGGCATCTAGTCAAACTGAACGGCAAAGATACAGTGTCGATTCCTCCACTTGAACTAGACGAAAACTTACTTCATAGTGGCATTGCAAAAGCCACACATCTTAACCAATATTTTAGCTCTGTGTTTGCCGGCCGCTCAAGTAGCGATGCCATTTCAGCCCAGACCTGTGTGAGTGGAGAGCAAATGGAAGATGTTGATCAGTGGGGCATCCAGAAATTGTTAGAGAAATTATGTGCCTCAAAGGGCGCTGGTCCGGACAGCCTACAATCTGCTTTACTTTCTACGTGTGCACGTTCTGTATCAAAATACTTGTTATCTTCTCAAAGTCACTGAGTGAAAGTGTCTTGCCGGATGACTGGAAACTTGCTTACGTTGTGCCAGTGCACAAGTCTGGCCCACGCAGCATTGCGTCAAACTACCGGCCGATCTCACTCACTTGCATCAGCTGTAAAATTCTAGAACACATTCTCTTTACAAACATTATGAATTGCCTGAAAAATTACTCCTTATTATCGTCTCAGCAACATGGATTTCGACCTGGGTTTTCTTGTGTTACACAGTTGACTGAATTCAGACATGGTTTGGCTAGTGTACTGGATAACGGGTATACCGTTGACTTTTGTACTTGGATTTCCGTAAAGCGTTTGATTTAGTATCTCACTCATTACTTATTCAGAAGCTGACCTGGTACAACATAAACTTTTCTGTTATCGAATGGATCAAAGCATATTTGAACTTCAGACGGCAGATGGTAGTCTTAAATGGAATGCAGTCCGATCAAGTGGATGTTACTTCAGGTGTGCCGCAAGGGTCAGTGCTGGTGCAGCTTCTTTTTCTTATCTACATGAATGACATCTGTTGTGGTATTTCCTCCAGTCTACGAATGTTCGCAGATGACTGCATATTATAAAGAGTTATTCATACCGTAGATGATCACACTGCGCTACAGAACGATCTGGATTTGTTTAGCACCTGGTGTAATACCTGGAACATGGACATAAACGTGAAAAAAATTGTTTATATGTGCTTGACTAGAAAAAACGCTGTAATGATTTTAGTTACACTATTATTGCAAAAAAAACTGGCAAAATTGTTCGACCATAAGTATCTTAGTGTTTATTTTACTGCAGATTTATCCTGGCGTCGCCATATTGAGTATGTCATGTGCAAGGCTTCAAGTGTTCTACGTTTTCTTAGAAGAAATGCAAGAAATTTGCCTATTGACGCAAGAGAGCTCTTGTATAAAGCCAATGTTAGACCAATACTTGAATACGCTTGTTGCGTTTGCAACCCTTGGCAGCAGGTGGACATTCAAAGATTGCAAGAATTCAAAATTTAGCTGTGAGATTTGTTAATGAGGATTATACCTGTCACTTTAGCGTGGCCAGTGCAAAGGAAAGCCTTGGATGCGAGCTGCTGTTGCAACGTAGGCAATACTTTAGGTTAAAATGTTTTCACAGTGTATTCCATAACAACACTGGTATTAACAGGGATTTTTACTTGCACAATCCTGATTACGTCTCACCCCGTCTTGATCATGCCTACAAGATAAAGGAGATAAGATGTAGGACGAACTATTTCAGGATGGCGTTTTTCCCCAGAACAATTCGCGAGTGGAAACGAACTGCCTTATTACGTTGCCACTGTTATGTCCCTTGAAGTATTTACTTCCTTTTTTCAGAACTGGTATTGTAAATAGTCCTCGTGATCCCCTGAGGGGTATTTGCTCGTGTGTTTTTCGTACTAAAAATGTTTTGCTATTTCGCTTTTCTTTTGTCCAATTTGCTACTTGCTGCTGTACATTTGTTCATTTACCTGCTTTTGGTTGTCTACGTTTGTATTGTACTCCCCCCCCCCCCCACTGTAATGCCAAAAGGCGCTGTGGGTATTGTAATAAATAATAAATAAATAAATAAATAAGACTGTAACATTGCTGTCTTTTGCAACATGCTTTTGCAAATGTTGTGAAAGCATGACAGGTTTCTGAAATGTTTTTTTTAAATTTGTATAAGAGTAAGTTACATCATTATGAAATCATTCACACCATATATTGCAAAGCACCTTGCATAATAGCAGCCACAGCACACTCTTGCTCTCCTTGTTAGCATCACCCCTCAACGTTGGCCCATTGGGAAGTGTACAGTGCTAAATGCCGCTATGAAATGGCCCTAATAGAGTGCGCATAGCACTACTCAAAATGTGTGTTCAAACTCGGCAATGCTAAGAAAATATATTTTATGCGTCATTTCATCGGTTCTGGGGAAATTAGTGATTTTGAGGTTTAAGTGTTGCCTTCTGCCATTGTCACCGGTGCATGGCTCAACTCTGCACCACCATGGTGCACAGAGAAGTAAGCCCTTCGCATAACCCATGATGGCAGTAGAATTGGGTGTATGTTCAGCAGGATTAGTTACTTATGCAGTGTCACTCACCAACGTTGTGTCAATTAAATGGTGGCTGAAAACTCTACTAGTACCGCAGCTACGATATAATATTACGCTGCACAAGTGTAGAAGAACATAGGACTTGTTCCTGGCCTAAATACCACACTTGCCTGCCTTTACTCTTAGCCTTGCGAACATTTTGTACCGTAGCAAGACATGTGGACAGAGCAGAAAGCATTTTACATCCCTGAATACCTTGGCTTTCCTTTCCTCAGCAATGCATGCACCCTCACAGAAAATGCAGATTGGCCACATGAACCCTGTACGCTGTCTACCAAGGCCAGACATAATACATGAGTGTGACAAAGCAGGCATGGCTCACCTGTTGGAGTTGGATCCACCTCAATGTTTCCTAACAGCAATAGTGCAGCTATGGCTTCATTGTCTGCTGCTGATGAGAAAAATATCCATACCATAACTTCAACTAGTGCTTTATGAAAAATTCATGAAGGTTAATTATGCAGCGCCAGTATTAATCTACACCACATATGCTAAAGACGAGAAAATCCCTCAAATTTTACAGGTGGGGCAGATTATGAGAGCCCTTGGCATAGGTCGGCAAAAACTGGGGAGCTCATTCAGAAATATATTTTGCCCATAGGGCTCACTCAGACTCGCCAAAATTTTCCTCAACTGGACTCACTCGGACTCTAATACACGAAAACATTACTCAGACTCACAGCTCGATCTGAGTCAAGGAGAGTCAATTCATAAGTTCCTTGTTTTTTGACCATGGTGTCAATGCTCTTTAACACCAATATCTTGCATAATCGGTGATTTACTTGGCGCCTTTTGATCTAGTACCTTCAAATACGAGCTATCGTGGATGCAATCCAGTAACAGGACACTCATTGAGAGATATGACTCACCCGAGATATCTTTATTAATAACTTCCCATGGAAGAGTTTGTAGCCAGGAAGGAGAAGGTCAAAGCATCTCCCACCCCCCTCCTAACTCATCCCTCTGATCAATAAATATTGAGCTGGGAACTATGTATGAGTGGCTGAGGGAATAAACATGAGCTGACATCACGCTGATAGTAATACTTAAGTTGAGTAGAGAGGACCATAGGTCAGCAAAATAATTGGAGCTCACTCATCACCAAAGAAATTATTTTGCACTTGGGGCTCACTTGGACTCACTAAAAATTTTCTCAATCGCACTCGAACTCACCAAAGTCTTACTCACGCGGACTCAGAATCACGACTCAATCCGAGTCAGAGCGAGTGACGACCTACGGTTCTTGGGCCTTTCTTTGATTCGTGAAATCTTACTCGAGCAATTCTGAAGAACAAGGTATTCCGGCAGCACCATCAGAAATTAAAACGTGCTTGTGGGGCTAAACATACAGTGCTTAAAGCAAAATCGAGGTTAACTTCGGGAAAATTGATAACTCGTTCTAGGCATAACTATAACAACACTTGGCTGCTGTTTCATTTTAAGACACCGTAGAAATTTTTCATAATACAGTACATCAACACAGTAAAATATAAGCATCATTCTTGAGCACATACATTAGCTTCGCTGTCTGTTCCCCAGTCTGCACGAGGTTGCACGTGTAAGTGGAAAGCCCGGTAATATAAACGCAGCATGGTAGTTTTCAGGGCTTCTTATTAACTAGAAGTGTGAAGTAAAACAAGTGGGCTCACCAGTACAATCCATGTTGCTCAACTGCAACAATGCAGCTTCTCCATCTGCTTCTGATAACAAATAAAAAACATGCCATAATAGTTTATGACATTTGAAAAGTGCTAGCATACTTTTTGTTTACTGCATAAGAGCACACGAAGAAGGAAGGTACACCGACCAAATAACAGAATAAAATAAAAGATGTTGCATCTTCCACACGCAAGCCTTGCTCACAATGAGGCCAATCAACTAGCAATGTCTCATATTGGCTTCAGCACATGATGCAAGCACCGTGCGTAGGAAAAGGGAAGCTTTCCGTTGTTATGATGAAGTGTGTGTGTTGTAGTTGTTTACATAGATGTTGTGTACAAGATCCCTTGTGCAGATTTCAAACGTATCAACATCGGGAAGATTGGCAACTTTCGACAGCTTTTGCACCAACATCAGAATGATGTGGAAAAGGAGAAAGTGAAGTCTAATGCACTGGCAGAGCATGCGGCTATGACTTATCACGCCATTGATTGGATGAATGCTAACATCATTGGGAGGGAAATAAATGGGTCATCGCGCTTGCATCTCGGAGTACAAGGCAGACACTTTATCGTAATGATGGAAACCTTCCCTCATCATGTGTACAGTGCTTGCATCACATGCTGAAGCCTATATAAGAGACACGTCTAGCCGACTGGCCTCATTGTGAACAAGGCTTCCGTATTAAGCCAAAACGTTTTGATTTTAAACTTTTATTTGGTCGGTGTACTTTCTTTCTTCATGTTTCATCCCTACCAGATAGGGTTCCATAGAACTCTCGATTGCATATAAGCACAGCAACACATGCAAGATAAAAATGTCCCCAAGTCTCGCAAGTAGGTAACACTAACAAGAGCTAGAAATTCTGTGTAAAAACAATCAACTTGCCTGCTTCTGCATCAGTGTCTGGCTCCGTACCAGAACTAACCGCATCAGAGCATCCTGCATGGGCGGCTGGATCGCCACTTGCGGAGACATCATAGTTAACTGCAGCAAGATTGCATCAATCAGTAGACTCAACGATTAGATGGCATCTTACACAAACATGTTCACAGAGCCAAGGCTGTTCGAAGAAAAATTGACAGCTTCTAATGCTTTTCACGATTTTAGAATTTCTATGCTCTGCACTGTGAGAGAGATCCTTGCGCTCAAGCGACACTGCTAAGAAATAAAATACAACATGCGATGCATTTTTTGTGTGTTGCAGAAACGATGTTCAGACCACTGAATCCGTTGCGTCGTCAAATGGTCATCACAAAGCATTGAGACCGCTGACAGTTACGAGAACGGAGGTGTTACAAACGCCATACGTTATCCAGTTTTTCTGGCGGACAGAAAAGGCAGCGTATACAACCAATGCGCGACATAAAACTCTAAACGAAGCAGGGGAGATTTTCTGCCGCGTTTCAGAAGCAGAATTTGTCATTTCGGGGTTAGTGGCTGCCGGACGAAAATTTCAGCAAGGGCGCGCAAAACTATAAAATCTGCGCGACACCAAACGCTTACCTGAAACGCGTTTTCGTTTCCAGCTACGCTCGAAACGGTTGCACTTCTTTGTCAGCGCTGCAGGGTCAGCCTTTCTGAACACAAACACGCTAGGTGCCCAGTCCGGATGTCCGGGAAATGGAGACGGAGCGCCTGAGTCAATAAAATATAATCACTGACAAATCATGCCGAATAACGGATAATACGCCTAAAGTCTCGAGGCAACAGGATTTACTTGCCGGTGATGAAGTGTATGCCGCAAATCCTCGTGCTGTCGGACGGCTGCCATTGCTCGCGGCGCACAGCTTGCACCCACGTTTTCCGTCGGTCGATTTCCTTCGGAAACCGAAAAAAAACCGATGCCGCTGCCTTTCCTGGCACGCTTGGTGCACCCAACAGCGCAGCAGCTGACAACCATAGCACAATGCTGCTAAACAAACACCGTGAATGTGTCTTGGCGATACCAACTGGAGCACTGAACAAGCACGCACGGAGCAATGTTTTGCCAACCACCCCGCTGCCGCGTGCGCCGAGGGGTCATGAGACCTGACGTCACGGGGCGTGAGTGACGTAGGCCGGTAGAGGTCTATTGAGCTTGGTAGTCACTTTGTTAAATGGAGCTTTAACTGTACTCCCATTTCGGATCAAGGCAGCCTTATTGGTCAGGCAGCGTCAATATGCTTCTTTTTTGCATGGGCTCGCTTACGTAGTCTGCTGTAAAACGAAGTCACCAGTACTACAGATCGGTATTCACAAGCGGAAGCTACATCATTACACTGAACAATGGTAAGCGTCATGTACGTATTATGGCCAAAACCATTACCTGTTGCGATAGTAATGTAGATGTAGATGCTTTGGCATACAGCGGTTTCAGTATACCAGGCGATCACGAATTTTCGCCCATATTCACACAACACTGACGTTAGAGCGTTCCCTCACTGACCACCGATCCGACCCTCAGTGTAGCGGTCCACTTCATAACGAGGCGGCCAGTCGCGGACGGCTCTTTCATAAATTAATGTCTTGGGAATAGAGTGAGGCGGGGTATCCGTGCAATGTACCAGATCTACCTTTTAGGCTTTCTCTTCGTAGCCTGCACATTAATTTTACAGTGTACGAAAGATAAGCGCTACTGTGAGGGCCTCCCATAGAACCAAACACGTTGCACGAGCACACCATGCTTTCGAATCGACCACTTGAAGAGAATACTGGAGGAATGGCTGCATGCTAACTCACCGACCATGAGGCTGAGACCGTATCCGAAAGGAGCCTGGCACCAGACGATGCCACTCGTGAAGACTGTTTCGGCAGTTGTGTTGAGTAAAGCGCCTCCCACCCAAGTTGCTGGACCAGAAAGACCAGGTTAAAGCACTCAATTCTAAACGCATTTTAGTGTAAATTTTAAACACGAGCTTACGAAAGGCATTCTGTAATTATGATGCTTATTCTCTTCGCTGTGATCCCCATTGCAAACATTATTATTATTATTATTATTATTATTATTATTATTATTATTATTATTATTATTATTATTATTATTATTATTAATATGTATGCTAGTAGTAGTAGTATAGCCAAAGAAGGCACTTTTTTTTCGAGGGGCTAGTTTTTTTTGTTAGACAGAAACAAATGAGACAGGCAATCAAGCCATGTAAAGCATAGGAGACATTATTTGCTGCTTTTCACTGTAGTGCAATAATTACGACATAAATTGGAAGGAATGAAGTGGATGCAATACCACCCTTTTCGTCAGTGGGATCCAACCCCACAACCTTCGAATTACTGGTCCGATGCTCAATCAGTTTAGCCGCGACGGGAGGCGCTTCCCTGCACACTTCATGGGGTATTTCTGTGCTTGCAATCCCTGAGAGTGTTAGCCAGCACCACTCGCCGCTTTGGCTACCTGGTACCCATTGCCCATTCCTTAGCACTGTTGGTGCAATTTCTCCAGGCTGATGCTGTAAATAAGCTCTCCTGAAAATACATTGACCGGGTATTGGTGGACGTGCCCGACCGCCAAGCTGCGCTCCACATCGTTTGAAGTTACCGGGTCAGGCAGCATTGAAATCAGGCCTGAGTCCCTCTTCCTGCGGTGGTCGGCGGCACTACTCGCGCGACGTAATACTGACGTGTCGGTGTGTATTTCTGGGAAGCATAGCAAAGAAACAGAAGGACGCAGGATGAGCGCTCAATTCAGAATTGAAGTCTTGTCAGTCGTATAACCATGTGAACCACGCGGTGCAGATTCTCTCGATAGAGGGGCACCTATGGTATTACACACAGTCAAGAAGGCGAGCGTACCTGTCATGGAGACGACGCCCAGTGCAACAGGCACGCTGCGATTGGCGAGGAACAGGCGCAGGAGGTAGTCGTTGTCGTCGTCCTTGTGAGTGTCTTTGTGCTTCCTGTGCGATAGAAAAGACTCACCTGTTGACTGCCTCAATGTAAATGCCATGCACCGTTAAGCGCAGTTGTATTTCTATACAGTGGCACTACGACCAGTAGGTGACGGCTCGAGCAGTTATACGCAATGGTTTCACATACGTTTGTACTAGACCGCATAGACGAAGTATACTATGCAACCTTGAGGGGTGTTATATTGACTGTTTGGCTTGGCCTTTATTGTTATAACGGAACACGGCTACGCAGTCGGCAGGTTGACCAAATCATGCAAGCGCAATTAACAACTCACGCGCCTTTCAGCTGTCAGCGTCTCCTATGCATACCTCTGTGTCAAGAAACACCGAAGCGACCATCAAATAATGATGGCTGAAGGCGCTACCTCAAAGCATTGTCAGGCAGATTTGTCCTCTGAACGCTGCTACACTCTTTTCTACGTGCAAGTATGGTGAAATTGCATTTCGGGAAATTACCGCAAGGTTTCAAACCTCTGCCGCTGCTAAAGCGTCACGGGGCAGCTTTTGTCTTAAATATTGTCTAAACAAAATATGGCGGGCTCTCCTGTAATCGAGAATAAATTTAAGCATGAAATGGCTGCCCGCAAATCAGAATAATTGAAGATAATACTGGCGTCAGTGTTGTGCACGCTCGCTAGGGCAACACCACCAAACTACACCACACTACACTGTGCACTGGTCCATATAAGAGCGTCATAGTTTCATGTCACTGTGTGAGATAAATATAGGGCTTTGCCAAGCGTCTGCCGCCACGACGCGACACCACGCCGGTGCGCCGCACAAAGTGTGGCTCCATCTCTCTAAGGAGGTGGCAACCCGCGGAGCGAAACCGCTGCCTCCACGATTAGCTCCTGCTGCGGTGGCGTTTAAAAGAGCACAGGTGTGGCGCTACCGGTTAAAAAGGTACCCGGTATACGCCTTTGGAGCGTCGCTATTGGAAATCACAAATAAAACTTCACTGTATTAGAAGTTACAGTTTCAGTAATAGTGTGGAGAAACGCTGACAACTCGGAAGCAACGTTTGTAATTCGTTTCAGCCATAACTAGCGTATATATTGCGATCATGTGCGAATGGTTGGCAGCCGTGGACCGCGCTTACTTTTTAACTTTTGGCAGGTTTCTCGAGTGTTTTAGTTCCATTCTCGCAACAATGTCTTGATAACGGCGCTGACTTTTCGCTGAAGGTCATTTGAAGGCCGCCGACAACGGAAGCCAAATCATTTCATGCTTAAAACACCGCCTACTTATTTGTATGCGTGCTTCAGTGAATTCACTCTACTGTTTCCAATGGGACACTCAACAAAGACAAGCAATTTACACATATTTTATCGTTTATACGGGAATCTTACCCAATACATCAATGTGACACACCTACAGGCTGCTTACAGCATAACAGTTCCAAAACGCTTACTCGAAACGGTTTTTATTGCGATAGCAATTATATGGACAGTCTCGGCTGAATTTTGCCGTCGCCGTCATGCACCGTATATGTATAAGTATGTATATATATATAAAAGCCCCAAGGAAAATAATTCAGAAAAATGCTCCCGAAGCGCGGAATCGAACCAGGGACCTCTTGCTCCGCAGCGAGTGGCGCTAGCCACTACGCCACGAAACGCAGATCCTCCACGTAGGTAACGGTGAGCGTTATATACACACCATTTACCGCTGGAGGACTCAGAGACGGCTGCGCTTATAAGCGTTTCTTCATTACCAGCGAGATGGCGTTAGGAGAACGACGGGCGCATTTAAAAGTCGTCGGCGAGCTCGCGAGCTTCTTCTTATTGCACTCTTAAAAAAAAGGGTGTCTGTACTGACTACCTTTGGGTGGTAATCGCCTCGCTACACATATGATGACCTTCTGGGGTGTCAAACGACTCCCTTCGTTCTTCAGACCAACGACTCCCTTCTTCACAATTTGGGGTGTCAAACGACTCCCTTCGTTCTTCAGACCAACGACTCCCTTCTTCACAAGCAGAGAGTCTACGTTACTCCCAACGCAGGAGTCTACGTGATACCTTTTATTTCCCGCTAGTACCTCTAGGTAGTCAGGGTGACCCCTTTGCCATGGTAACGCTGACCCCCACTGGAGCGTTCCTTTGACTCCGTTGTCCTTAAGGACAGTGGTGTACATGACTCCCCTGGCAAGAGTCAGTGTGACCACTTCGTGGTACTCAATGAGACACTCTGCAACAAGTAATGCGTTTATTTTTCTTCTTGGTCGATATTGATGAAACTTGCCGAGTTTAGGTTTACTTATGTGGCGATTTCAAATATGCAATTATCTGGAAGAAAACGCAGTTTTTACACATAAAAATTTCATGTGTCTTGATGAGCAAGCCTTTCCAAACTTGGAGTTACAAAGTAAATCGACATATCACTATAGTTAGGGGATAAAAACTGTAGCAATAGTTTTAAAGGAGTTTACTGCGCTGTTCTGGCATAATGTTCATGAACCTACTAAGCCCACATACGAACTCGCGTTTTAAACCCATTTGAGTTAAAAGTTACGTAATATTGAACTCTCGTGAGCGAATCACCAGCTAGACATACACTTACTGGTCAATGTTCAGCATACTATGACTATTGTTAAGTGGGTTTAGGACATGCATTCTGGTTATGTTGCATACAGTTCCCATTTCATATTATTGTGATATGCTTACTTTGTAACTCGTGCAGGCCTAACATGGCACATGAAATGTTTGATATACTTAACACGACATATAATAGCAGAAAAATATTTGCATTTTCAAAATCAGCGTACAAATACACATAAACTAAACAAGTTTTATAGAGATTGATCAAGAATTTCAAAAGAACTTCAAATCAGCGCGAACACCATTAGGGTTTTTATCTGACAATCGACGAAAGTTGGTGCCGCTACCTCTTGTTACTCAACAAGGCACTTCCACCGGGTTTACTCAAACAGGAACACTGTGGTGGATGCATGACAGCCGCAACAAGTTTTGTAGCAACTTACAGTGCTGCACTCGATTCCTTTGGGGGAAATAAAATACTACTCGAAGTTTATATAGATGAGTCTCAGAACAATTTCCGCTCGCGTAAAACAACAAAAAATGTTGATTCTAGAAGAAAGTAAGCCATGCAACACGGAAACAGAAGAGATGCGGACAGCTCAAACGCTAGCGTTTGGTTTGTCTGTGTCTTCTCTTTCCGTCTGCATGCCTTCATCCTATAAACAAACTGAAATTTCTGTGATTCGTAAAATTATTCTTTGAATCGGTTTTAAACACTTCATGCCATTTCATACATGTTCACATTGTAATGACAACCTACTGTTTTATCAGTAAGCACCTAAACTATAGGCACAACATCCTGCGAATAATGCGTAGTCCTTAGCCACGTCACCACAATTGTTAAGCATTATATATATATATCTGTGTGTGTGTGTGTGTGTTTGACATTTTTGAGCGCGCAAAAGAACAGGGACGAAAAACGACGCTGACACAGCGCTGACTTCCAACATATGCTTTATTTTCTACAGTGGTACATATATATATATATAGACAACAAAAAGCAACGCACGCAGGTGCATTGTACAGGAAGGCTTCATGTAAAACCACAAATAAGTATGCATGATAAGCAATCAAACAACCTGATACCGGATTTTTTTCTTCTTTAAGAGATCAAGCGGTCATTCCTGACTACCACTATCGTCTAGTCACCCTGTGGGCCTTGCTTAGAAAGTCTAGTTCTTTTTGGATAGGTCAATTGAAGGTGCACTAATGCACATGTCTCCCAAACTTGCAATCTTCGCCGCTTCAATTATCTCGCGTGTTGTTTGTGCCTGGCTCCTTCCTGTCGCAGTGCACTGCGAATACATGGGATCGCACCCACACTTCCTGCAGTGGAAAGCCAAATGTCCCACACCTCCAGTTCGCACGTTATTTGCGTGCTCACGCAGCCTGTCATTGGCACACCGTCCCGTCTGCCCTATGTATTTCTTGCCACAGGACAGCAGTAACTCATAAACGATGTTGTTCTCACATTTAACAAAGCTTTCTTTGTGCTTTTCAGAACCACTGTAGGAGGCCTTGCACAGATTATAAAGCTTGTTTGGTGCTGAAAGGACGACTCTTACGTTGGCGTTGTTTCCTATCTTTTTCAGCCTATGTGAGACATCGTGAAGGTACGGTATGACGGCGCATTTCTGCTTGACAGGCTCCGTTTCTGGTGAAGCCTGCTCCTCACCCTCGCGAGCATGTTTGACAGTCTTGAGAAGACCCTCCGCCACAGATGTGACGACATACTGAGGAAACCCCGCCTTTTTCAGGCAGTCAGCCTGCGCCTGGAAACTACACAAACACTTGTGAGGACATGAGCGGCGAAGCGCATTCATTAGGCTTAATTTTGCAATACCCCTTTTAACTAGCTTGGAGTGACCCGAAGAAAACGGCAGAAGCGGCTTATTGGCCCTAGGCTCGTACGACCAGCAGACCTGGTCTCGCTCGAAGAACATTCGTAAGTCAAGAAAACGCAAGGCGTTGTTTTGCGGCATTTCATGCGTGACTGCGAGCGGTTGCAGGAAACGCGTGAACAGATCAAGTACGTTTGAAGAATCATTGCCAAATTCGCCTGGACTTGATTCTAGAAAGACAACGTAGTCGTCTACATATCTAAACACCTTCTTTACATTTGTGCCTGTTAGCTCTGTTTCTAGTAACAGGCACAAATGTCTTTCTAGAATCAAGTCCAGGCGAATTTGGCAATGATTCTTCAAACGTACTTGATCTGTTCACGCGTTTCCTGCAACCGCTCGCAGTCACGCATGAAATGCCGCAAAACAACGCCTTGCGTTTTCTTGACTTACGAATGTTCTTCGAGCGAGACCAGGTCTGCTGGTCGTACGAGCCTAGGGCCAATAAGCCGCTTCTGCCGTTTTCTTCGGGCCACTCCAAGCTAGTTAAAAGGGGTATTGCAAAATTAAGCCTAATGAATGCGCTTCGCCGCTCATGTCCTCACAAGTGTTCGTGTAGTTTCCAGGCGCAGGCTGACTGCCTGAAAAAGGCGGGGTTTCCTCAGTATGTCGTCACATCTGTGGCGGAGGGTCTTCTCAAGACTGTCAAACATGCTCGCGAGGGTGAGGAGCAGGCTTCACCAGAAACGGAGCCTGTCAAGCAGAAATGCGCCGTCATACCGTACCTTCACGATGTCTCACATAGGCTGAAAAAGATAGGAAACGAACGCCAACGTAAGAGTCGTCCTTTCAGCACCAAACAAGCTTTATAATCTGTGCAAGGTCTCCTACAGTGGTTCTGAAAAACCCAGGTGCCAAAAAAAGCACAAAGAAAGCTTTGTTAAATGTGAGAACAACATCGTTTATGAGTTACTGCTGTCCTGTGGCAAGAAATACATAGGGCAGACGGGACGGTGTGCCAATGACAGGCTGCGTGAGCACGCAAATAACGTGCGAACTGGAGGTGTGGGACATTTGGCTTTCCACTGCAGGAAGTGTGGGTGCGATCCCATGTATTCGCAGTGCACTGCGACAGGAAGGAGCCAGGCACAAACAACACGCGAGATAATTGAAGCGGCGAAGATTGCAAGTTTGGGAGACATGTGCATTAGTGCACCTTCAATTGACCTATCCAAAAAGAACTAGACTTTCTAAGCAAGGCCCACAGGGTGACTAGACGATAGTGGTAGTCAGGAATGACCGCTTGATCTCTTAAAGAAGAAAAAAATCCGGTATCAGGTTGTTTGATTGTTTATCATGCATACTTATTTGTGGTTTTACATGAAGCCTTCCTGTACAATGCGCCTGCGTGCGTTGCTTTTTGTTGTCTATATATATATGTACCACTGTAGAAAATAAAGCATATGTTGGAAGTCAGCGCTGTGTCTGCGTCGTTTTTCGTCCCTGTTCTTTTGCGCGCTCAAAAAGTCAAACATGAATTACCAACTTGCCGATGCCTACGCTCTCTCAATATATATATATATGTGTGTGTGTGTGTGTGTGTGTGTGTGTGTGTGTGTGTCATTCCATGCCAAGTGTCCCAGACGTGGCGCTCGCACATCACAGATTTTGCTGATAAAATTTGTGCCTTTTTCCTGTGCCACATGGAGTATTGTGGCAAAACACTTTTGGTCGAAAAAAATTTTGACAATCATGGCACCCCCTCGAAATTCGCTTCTATTTATTAAACTGTACCTAATAGAAAAATGTGTATAAAATCTATTTTTGTGTGTTGAGCTACGAAACCGCGCTTGCGCTATCACAGAGGTTCTGTTTAGTTGTCCCATTCATTATTTCCGATTTTTTTTGTGTTTCACTACCAGCTACGTAGCTTCAGAAACTACAAAAATCTTCAATGTTCGTGAATTTTTCTTGAGCTATTTGCAACTCACCCTAACCAATATTAATCATAGCCTGATTTCCAGGAAAGTGTATTTTAGTACAGAAATGTTTAGGGGTAAAATAGACTTCAAATCTTTCCGAAAAAATTGTGATATTTGAGAAAATGTACGATTTGTCACATGTTTGACTGTATTTTTCATACTGATGTGGTCAAAGTAAAAATCCTCGTCATGTGGCGTTTGATAGAAGACTTCATCGTTAAGCAGTGTTGGCGGTAACGCGTTACAAGTAACGGCGTTACCGGTAACGTGTTACTTTTTTCGGTAACTTACTAACGCACTCGTTACTATTTAGGAACTGTAACGGGTAACATACTTACGTTAACATTTTTCGGTAACGTGAGGTGTCACGTTACTCGTTACTTTTTTTTTCAGTTATTCCGGAAGTATTACTCAAAATTCCCTCGTCTCATAGGCACCACTATTGCAGAGCTTGCCACGACGTTCTATTGCCGCAGCGGTGTACTCATACCGGCCCGCCAGGCGTTAAGAATAGACTGTTGAGCGAGTTGGTATTTCATGATGAATGAAAATACCTCGAAAAAACGTAGGACGAGACGTTTTTTCGCGCTATTTTCCTTCATCAGGCGTTAAGTGTACCATCCAATGCGTCCTTCGAGTGCCTATTCAGTGTAGGTATGGACGTATTCATTAAGAGAGAGGCAATCTGTCCGATGACAGCTTTGAAATGCAGCTGTTGCTTTATTTCTACAAGAAGCTGTAGTTATTAGAAAATTCTCCTTGCAATAATCTAGCGATAGTTATCAACTTTGTTTTCAATTTTGCTTCTTTCTATCGACAACTTAGAGTACGCGTTCCTATAGTTACCCAATTTTTCAGCGAATGAGGCTGACCTTGAATACCTTCATATAAAACGCTCGCAATTTTCGAGGCAAGTATACAGATTTTTAAAGGGAAAAATGCATGTGTGCAAACATTTTTTCCTCAAAACTAAGACGTTTAAGCATTTCTTTATGACTATTCGATCATCTGTCTTGTTAGTAGAAGCGCACCGTCAGAATTATTGTAAATTTGTTGAGGGTTGTGGTGTTTTTCTTTAGGGAAAGCATTGATGATAAAATCTAATTTTGTGTTTAACGTCACACTGAGAAAATGGATTTACCATGTGCCGTTAGCAGCCGTCACATGTAACTGCACACGCGACTTTAGGTCACTCCACTATTGCCAAGCACTGGTGTTGCCGCAGAAGGGGGGGGGGGTGAGGTTCAACACTCCTCCTCCCCCCCCCCCCCCGAAATCTTTCAATTATCCATGTGTATATGTACAAGTACACATACAAACGCACGCACAACCAAACATAAAAGTATGACTTAACGCCCCCCGCCCCACCCCCGAAAAATATTTATGGCTACGCTGCTGCTGCCGTGGTACGACACCTATGTGCGACCTATTCTCGTTAAAATGGTACATCGCGCAAAAAATTGCCGTTTGTGATAGAAGTTTCGTGTGAATTATAATTATCAGCTTTGTAAAACTGTTATTTGGGGTTCCTACAGTGGAAATGCGGTGAATAAAATTTCTGACCATACAGTAACGGCAGAAGTAACGTCCGTTACTTTTTTATGGTAACTGTAACGGTAACGCGTTACCTTTTTTAAGAGGTAACGTAGGGCGGTAACGCGTTCCTTTTTTGTTAGCGTAACGAGTAACCTATTCAGTTACTTTTTTTCGGTAACGCCTACAACACTGTCGTTAAGTAACGAAGAAAGTCTAATCAAATCATTTTTTTTGTTTTAAGGAAGAAAATAATTTTTGAATTTGGCCCTCCGATCGCGCAGTGCATTTCATTTTGCTGCCACTTCGCCGCAAAGCACGTGGTCGCCCTTACAGCTGACACTCATCACAGGCAGCGGCCAGATGCGAGATGTATGTCAGCGGCTCGTGAGTGGTCGAAAGTCTTGTCGCGCTGTCAGGGCGACGAGTAATGAATTTGCGTTACAATGAGCATTTGCTAGGCGGGCCCAATGGGAAATATGGACGCCCGAGAGCAGCATGTGGAGTCGTTGGCACAATGTCCTAGAGGGACGTCTGCACAACTAGCATACACATACTGAAAGAAATAATGCACACTGTACACACTTCTTTCTCAGGGTATACATGTTGTACAGACGGCCTCTAGCACAATGTGCCAACGACGCCATAGGCTGCTCTCGGGCGTCCATACTTCCCATTGGGCCCGCCAAGCAAGCTCACATTGTAACGCGAATTCATTACTCGTCGCCCTGACATCAACGTGACAAGACTTTCGACCACTCACGAGCCACTGACATACATCTCGCATCTGGCCGTTGCCTGTGACGAGTGTCAGCTGCAAGGGCTACCACGTGCTTTGCGGCGAAGTGGCAACAAAATGAAATGCACTGCGCGTTCGGAGGGCCAAATTAAAAAATTATTTTCTTCCTTAAAAGAAAAAAATGATTTGATAAGACTTTTTTCATTACTTAACGATGAAGTCTTTTATCAAACGCCGCATGACGAGGATTTTTTACTTTGACCGCATCAGTATGAAAAATACAGGTCAAACATTGCACAATCGTACATTTTCTCTAATATCACAATTTTTTTTCGGAAAGATTTGAAGTCTATTTTACCCCTAAACATTTCTGTACTAAAATACACTTTCCTGGAAATCAGGCTATGATTAATATTGGTTAGGGTGAGTTGCAAGATAGCTCAAGAAAATTCACGAACATTTGAAGATTTTTGTAGTTTTTGAAGCTACGTAGCTGGTAGTGAAACACAAAAAAATCGGAAATAATGAATGGGACAACTAAACAGAACCTCTGCGATAGCGCAAGCGCAGTTTAGAAGCTCAACACACAAAAGTAGATTTTATACACATTTTTCTATTAGGTACAGTTTAATAAATAGAAGCGAAATTCGAGGGGGTGCCAGGACCGTCAAAATTTTTTCGAGCAAGAATGTTTTGCCACAATACTCCATGTGGCACAGGAAAAAGGCACAAATTTTATCGGCAAAAGCTGCGATGTGCGAGCGCCACGTCTGGGACACTTGGCATGGAATGACCCTTAAATATAAGAGCTACAGAAAGATCACGAAGGTCCTGATACTGTAGGAAGGCATTTGACACACGACGTACGTTTTAGCACTATGCTAATGCTAAAATGTACGTCGTGTGTCAAGTACCTTATATATATAAGGTATGATATATATAAATATATATATTTAGCGGTGGTATGGAGAGTTCTGTACAGAAATGAAATACAGAAACACCGTCCAGAAATACAGCGAGACACATTACTGTCAGAATGAGGAGATATGAAAAGCAATAGTTTCGCTAACATCGTTCATTACTGTCAAATGCGGCAATATACTAGACCTGGCATAAACATTAGCATAGCCAGCAGTCAGTTTTTATGAATAGGAATCAATGGGCAGCCATCAAGCACTTCTTTGCGACATCCATTACATATTTTATGTGGCATACAGCGCAAAACATGCAACATGTGTAGTTCTCATGTAGTACAGGATTCTCATGTAGTCATCTGAGATACAGGACCCCTATAGGTGACACAGCTTGCGTGCATGAGCTTGGCAGTGTCGTGTTCCCAGACCATGTCAGGGTCAGGTGGCATTCTGGCGAAAAGGACAGCAGGTTGCACTGATTCGAGACCACTCACGGCCAGACCTTAAGCGTGGCTATTCCGAATTCTTGGACACGTCTTGACTACCTCGAGACACGAAGTTTCCAAGGAGGCTTCCTGGTCAAATGGAGCTGTAGAGCTTCAATGTGCAGTCTTGAAGCAACCTGAAATAGTCAAGTGCACAAAAATAAACACATGATGACAGACAGATCGATCACCTTTAATCTGACAAGGGCAGCGCTCACACACCAGATTCCATGAAGTGTCATGGCAATGAACAAAACCAGGGATACTCATTAACTTTGCTGTACTTTGAGGGTCTGTTACTCCCTTAGCCAGCTGCAACTGTTTCCGCTGCATGACCTCCGTACAATTAGAAGGATGTTTTTTTAGAGAACGCATATTTCTTATCAAAATTGTATAATAGTCACGCTCAAGATGTTTTCGCGCACACACTCTATGTCAAGAAGGAAATAGTTTGCTGCAACTAAAATGGCAATGAAGAGATTAATTAACAAAAACTCATTAATTAACTTTTAATTCCTGACCTGGAGGTAGTTGTTTATATTAGAAAGTTGTATCGCGTGCCAATTTATGGCATACACATTTTTTTTTAATCGCGAAAGTTACACGTAATTCGTGATATTCATCCTGAATTTCAAGGACGAAATCGAAACTGATAGCGCCTGACGTGCAGGAAACGTCGCTTCTCTGTTACGTAAGCTCGGAGCTACACGTGAAAAGAAGGTGATGATAGTTTAATGAAGGTGGGCCGAAGCAGAATGTGATCAGGAAAATCTGCAAGCATTCAGAAATACACAAGTAAACAGCTTATTATTTGGGTGCGATGTGTGGTACTTATCTGTAAACATAGAAAGAAAAGGTTGATATTACTGCCGTTTCGGATGCGCGCATCTCGAAAGAAACAAATGAGCACCAAACGCCACATGCAAAGGTAAGGCGATCCGCTGACGCAAGTTAGATGACTTGCCAGTTTTCACGAAAAGGTACGACCACGACGCGCCTTCATTCAAATTTCGTCACTCCCTTGTCGTGGGCAGCTCCGGTCTGACGTAACAGAAAAACCGCGTTTTCTGTGTGCCGGACACGATCAGTTTTGATTTAGCCCTTAAAATTTCACAATAAATATCTCGAGTTACGTAAAACTTTCATGATTTCTGAAAAATGGGTATACCATAAAGCGGCACGCACTACAAATTTCTAATATAAACAACTGCCCTCAAGTCAATAAATAAAAATTAGTTAACGGGTTTTTGTTAATTAGTCCCGTCAACGCATTTTTTGTTGCGGCAGAATATTTCCGCCTTGAACTAGAGTACCATCTTTGCGCAGCGCACGAAATTGACAAGGACACAAGAGAAGAGGACGGGACAAGCGCTGATCTTCAACTGAAAGATTTTATTTGAAAAGACAAATATATATATATACAGAAACACACGTGCCACGCAAGATTACACTCGATCAATGATACGGATTTCTTGCTCCGATAATGAGACTGATGGCTGACTTATACAAACACTATCGCACTTAGCCATGTGGTACGCCTCTGAAATCTCACGTGTGCGTTGATTATGATGGCGAGTGATGATGGACGTTTGCTCAAAGGAAGGCATGCACCCGCAATCCCGGCAGTGGCTGGCGAGGTGAGACGAAACACCCCCCTTCAAAGAATTCGCATGCTCGCGCAGCCGAACATTTATACATCTGGCAGTCTGTCCGATGTAGACAGACCCGCAGGTACAAGGAATCTTATATACCACCCCTTCTGAACACGCGGTGTACTTCTTAACATGTCTGATTGAGCAGGCATTATCACCTGCCCTTGCAACCGCATTTGCGCGTCTTTCAATCTTGCCACACAGGCTGCCCAATTTGATGCCACCCGAAAAAACAACATCAACCTCATACTGGCCCGCAAGTTCCTTTAATCTATGCGAAATGGAATGTACATACGGAATCACAGCAAACCGTTTTCGGTCGCATTGTGAAGTTGGTATCTGGTTGTCAGATTGCGCATTAGATTTTATTCTCTTTAGCAAACACTCAGAGGTAGTTGCCAGAAAAGAAGTGGGGAAGCCGGCTGCCATTAGCCGATCACACTGATTCTGGAAGCTTTCGTCTATGGTATGATGACATGATTTTGAGATGGCCGAGAACAAACAGGAGGTGGCAATACCGTTTTTTACAAGTTTTGAATGGGCCGATGTGAAGTTTAGGAGGGGCTTCACCGATCGTGGAGCGTAAATCCAACAAACATGCTCAACCAGATACCAACTTCACAATGCGACCGAAAACGGTTTGCTGTGATTCCGTATGTACATTCCATTTCGCATAGATTAAAGAAACTTGCGGGCCAGTATGAGGTTGATGTTGTTTTTTCGGGTGGCATCAAATTGGGCAGCCTGTGTGGCAAGATTGAAAGACGCGCAAAGACGCGCGATAATGCCTGCTCAATCAGACATGTTAAGAAGTACACCGCGTGTTCAGAAGGGGTGGTATATAAGATTCCTTGTACCTGCGGGTCTGTCTACATCGGACAGACTGCCAGATGTATAAATGTTCGGCTGCGCGAGCATGCGAATTCTTTGAAGGGGGGTGTTTCGTCTCATCTCGCCAGCCACTGCCGGGATTGCGGGTGCATGCCTTCCTTTGAGCAAACGTCCATCATCACTCGCCATCATAATCAACGCACACGTGAGATTTCAGAGGCGTACCACATGGCTAAGTGCGATAGTGTTTGTATAAGTCAGCCATCAGTCTCATTATCGGAGCAAGAAATCCGTTTCATTGATCGAGTGTAATCTTGCGTGGCACGTGTGTTTCTGTATATATATATATTTGTCTTTTCAAATAAAATCTTTCAGTTGAAGATCAGCGCTTGTCCCGTCCTCTTCTCTTGTGTCCTTGTCAATTTCGTGCGCTGCGCAAAGATGGATAAGTTCCAACTCGCCCGCCTATCAATCCTACTACAACTAGAGTACTACTGGAGCGTGACTGTCATAGAGTTTTTTTATAAAAGATATGTACTGTCTGAAAAAAAATCACCCTGTATAGCATGGCAGCAGTATTTTAATAATAATAATAATTCTTGGGGTTTGACGTCCCAAAACCACGATAAGATTATGAGAGACGCCGTAGTGGAGGGCTTCGGAAGTTTCGACCACCTGGAGTTCTTTAACGTGCACCTAAATCTAAGCACACGGGTCTAAACCATTTTCGCCTCCATCAAAAATGCGGCCGCGGCGGCCAGGATTCGATCCCGCAACCTGCGGGTCAGCAGTAGAGCACCATAACCACTAGACTAGCAGTATTTTACGAAGACCTGTAGGTCGCGGGATCGAGTCCCGGCCTCGGCGGCTGCATTTTCGTTGGAGGCGAAAATGTTTGAGGCCCGTGTACTTAGATTTAGCTGCACGTTAAAGAACCCCAGGTAGTCGAAATTTCCAGAGCCCTCTACTACGGCGTCTCTCAATCATATCGTGGTTTTGGGATGTTAAACGCCAAATGTTATTATTAGTTTAACGAAGAAAACGGCAAAATGTGTATACAGCTACACGAAATATGGCGAATGTACGACAAGACTAGGCTTGCCTTCACTGCCTTCTTTCTGTCGCATCATTGTGAGCGTGCCCTTCTAGTGCCTGGCTTCAGAACAGCTGCACGAAGGTGCAGCTATTCTAAAGGCCTAATGTGCCATTTTTTCTTCAGATCTATATCAACAGGCAAAGGTCTCGTTTTTCCGTTTGTCTGGAAGGACAACCCACCAGCCAGCGTTGACCAGTATAGAGGGTTGGGAGCAACTCGGGCAAACTGTGCAGCACAAACATCACCTCAAACCTCAAACAATCGAGGTGATGAGAAGCGGTCAAACAAAAAGGAACAGTGCTGAAGTGACTTATATACATATTAAAACAACAGCTGATTATGGCACGAAATTGGGACAATTAAGGTGCATTGTAAAAGAATGTCAAATGAGGTACCCTGCTGTAAAAAGTGCTAAATATTCATTGCAGACTATGGCGAATAGAATTCAAATAGGATACAGCGAGTGTTTCGAGGTATAATGACGAAGCAATAATTGCTAGAGATTTATGAGCGAAAAGCACAATGCGATTAAGCGGTGCTACATAGTGGGAGATCACGGATTAATTTCAACTACCTGGAGTTCTTCAACGTGCACAAATCAGAGGGCATGGGAGTTTCTGTATCTCACCCCCTTCTAAATGCAGCTGCCGGGGTCAGGAATAGAACCCGCGTCCTTGGGCTTCGCAGCGTAACGCTTCCAAGTCCATTTTAAAGGATTTTTGTCCACTGCCCACAACATCACTGTAGACTGTATCTTTGTGTTGAAAATAATAACGAACTGAACTACGGCTGGTATAACAAGGGCATCCAATATCCACGCAACACAGCGTTTGAGCAGTATGTTTACTGCCATTATTATTAGCCGGTGTTGTGTTTACTATTAGGTACTAGCACCACACCACATTAGACAAAGCAAGTATCACAGGAGGATGAGGTTATGCTCGTATGCAGTTTGTGGACAAAAAAAAAAAAAACTACAACTTTGAAGTGAACTCACATTTACCTTTGTTGCATGATAATTTTTAGCATCATAAGATCAAGTCACCACTGTTTCAATTAAATGAAACCGTGCTACAAAAGCTATTGCATCAAAATTTTATAGCAGTTACGCACGCACGCACGCGCACACACACACACACACACACACACACACACACACACACACACACACACACACACACACACAAAACAAGCAAACACGGCGAGAAGTTCGAATATGCAGCGAATAAATACGTATTAAACGTGTTTCAACGTCTGGGTAGCAAAGGAAAGAAACACTAAATTCTAGAGTTTCACGAGCCAAAATCATGATCTGGATATCAGGCATGTTCGGGCCGGGTGCATTAGATTGATTTTGATCAGCTGATCTTACTTACCCTTCAAATATATATCGGTGCAACGTTGCTCTACGTGTCACCACACTCGACTTGCAACCGAGATTTCAACTCGCAATTTCATGTTTTTCTGGCATGTATGGAATAAGGAAACACGATATTGGCGCGCACCACTCCGTTTTACCCGCTACTGGATAGTCCAGTGCGGTTTTCGTCGTTGCCAAGCCATTGAAACACGATAGCAAAATCCGTGCAACTGGAACATCAGAAAGACAAGTGGCAAAGCTACGTGTGAAGCGAATAAAAGAGTTGTAGGCAGAAGCCGGCAGAACTCACCTGAAATCTATAACGACAGTAGGAGCGTCGTCCACAGGCTTCGTCTGTCGGTGCCACTGGGATCCGTCATGCGCTGCCATCTTGCTCAGGCAAGTTCACGACGAAACGAAGCTTACTGCAGGGACTTCTCCGTCCGGAGGCTGCTTTTCCCAAACACTGAGTGACACTGCTTCAGCCAGTCACGGCAAGCGTGAGCCGACGACACGATACTACACCACGAATGCATAGCACGGAAGGAAAGTCACGCAAAACGATCAGCCAGACACGGCAAGAGCGAGCCGACGATACGATACTACGCCACGAATGCATAGCACGAAGAAAGTCACGCAAAACAATCACTTGCAATCACGCCTGACGACACAGATTATTCTGGCGGACTAAAGAACGACCACAACGAGACGGATCACGAACAATGCCGTCTAACGACGTCAGGCCAAAATGGCTGTCTCGTATTGATGGCTTCGGCTTTGGATTAAAGTAGCCTCCACGAACGCCTAAATGGTTTCGGTTTTGTTTTGGTGCTATAGAACACACATCCATGCATAGTTAAAGCTCTATTGAATAATATCAGGGTGGAGGAGGCGAAGCGTGCCCTGTGTGTGTCTGTAAGGGCTGTACGGTGGGAGGGGGCGCAGGTGAACGTGCATATCCTGCTCTAGGGGCTAGGGAGAGTGCGGTGAGGCCGTGTGTGCGTGCCTAGCTGTTCAATCGCTCAACGTTTGCTGAGCGATTTGGTGGCCCGCGCGGATTATCGTGAAGATATAGTTTAGCTGTGGCGGGCAGAAATGATGACCACGCGAGCTATAATTCTGGTAGTATTGTCGCTCTTTAGGAGACACGGTAAAGCGTCGCCTTGATAACCGGTCTGCGCGGTTATCATGCCAGCTTTACGGCACATGTTTTTACGGCCGTCGAGTTAAGGGCGAGACAGACGGTACGATTTTTCATGCGATTCGACGTCCGACACGGCGGAGGGGAAACCGGAATGGTGACCTTTCATAGCATCGTACAGCCACCATTCCCTCTCCCCCACCGCGGCGTCGGCCGTCGGATCGCATGGAAAATCGGACCGTCTGTCCCCCCGCTTTAGATGTGTTCCCGATCGCCAGTGCGTTCAACACCATGCACGTCCATTTCACTAATAAATGTATGTTTTCTGCCATACATGCTGTCGTAGGAATCTACAAACCTCGCTTGCAAACGTGCGAAGATTCGCAACTTTGTCAGCGCTGCCATTGTTAAACGTTGTCATAACTCTGAATGTTTCGCTTGGGGGCAAGATTTTTTAAGAACCCTGTTTACTTGTAGACGTTTTCGAAGCGCCGTTTCAGCAATATCGCAACTGAAGCCATAACACAATACGTGCGTAATTCCACATTTTACGAATCCATGTTATATATTCTCAACCAAAATTTTTCGGTATACCACAAGCCAAAGCAGCGAACTGTATCTTGGTCGCAGCCAGTGAAGCTTTCTTTTAAAAAAAAACCCACCCTGTATATGCAGAACCATCACTGACTCCCTTGGAGCAAGGGAGTCATCTATTTCATTCAGGAGCGTCGACCAGAGCATTGTGACTCCCCTTAGAAGAAAAGGTGGTCATCGGCTGCCACAAAGAGAGTCAAGCAGACGTGACTCCCTTTTGACTCTCTTTTTTTTAAGAGTGTGCGCAGGGAGAACCTTGCCCTTCCGCTGTCTGCTCGCGTGGTTTTCTGGTGGTGAGGGGAAGAGGGTTGTTTCAAGCTTTCACCGTGGTATCCGCGCTCATGTTACGGAGCGTACGGAAGTCACTCGATCTCAAGGGACGCCGCTAAACGAACAAACAGACGATGAGCGCGAACTATCAAGTGTCACAGCTCGACACTTGAAGCACGCTAGTTTTCTTCGCTGCTTCGGCCGCCTTTGCAACAGGAGCGTTGTTCAAACTGAGAGTATCCATTGGCGAGCCTCACTTCGTATAGCATTAGTTTCCTGCTATCGCATTCATTGCTTCGCCCTTGCGGCGAAACTGTGACTTTTTTTTCTCTCTCTCTCTTTTCTAATCATCGTTTAGCAGTGAGGGTATATCCTATAGCAGGCCTAAGCTGGCTTTTCTTATTGTATCTAAATAGCTCATCGTCTTCACCGCCTGCCGTGCGTTAGGGGCAATTCGCGTATGCTTTAGCAGGTGCGCCCCTGTAAACTTCCATGGAAAACTCCCATGCGAAATACTCGCGGACGTTCAGGAATATAGAGCTAGAACTCCAATTAAACGAAAAATTTCATTTCAGCTATCAGCAGATATAAGCTACCCAAATAGGGCGACGCCTGGTTAAAAAAAGCCCTGGTTGCCTATTTTATGAGCAAGGCGACGCCGGTAGCCACAAGCCAGCTCGTGCGGCTTCTAGCAGCGGCTGGCGTAACGACGTCCCAGCGACACGTACCCGCTCACGTAGGTCTGCACTTGATCTCCGTGCACCTTGCGTCCCGACCACACGCCCACGAAGACGACGGCGATGTAATACAGGATGATGATCAGCGCGCCCAGGATACTCACGGCCATTGCTGTCGCCAAGATGATAGTGACGTTCAAGCTTTGCTGGCTGGTTGATTGGGTCCTGGCGCAATGGCTCAACCCACTACGGTGGATCAGTCATGTACGGCATTAGAAGTTGTGAAAAAAGTAATAAAGAAAACAAAGAAACAAAATACTAGAAATATAATTAGTGCGGCAGCGTACTTCTTCTGCTTCTTCCTCTAGGATGCAGGTGTGACTTTTATGTTTTCCTCTCACTGGTTGCGGGCACTTACTGAACAGTACCTAGATAAAGAAAAAGTTTATGTGGAAATTTATTACAGTTATAGAAGCCGAATATTTATGAAAATCAAGCGCTCTGAGAGAGATGATCATTTTAGCGCGATAGCTTTAAAAAGATCATTTTACTGAAATTTGGTGTCGGCGTCGGTTATTAACTACTCAACGCAAAAATTTGACACCGTACACATAGAAAAGACGAGGACCAGCGCATAGAAAAACGAGGACCAACGTCTTTTCTATGTGTACTGTGGCAATTTCTTGCGCTGAGCAGTTTAATAATGGAATACCAACTAGCCCAATCCCACACTTTACTGCTGCGTCGGTGTCGGCGTCGATGACGGCGTCATTGGTTGTGAGTGAAAAATAATCATCTTAGTAATATCTGGGGTTTTACGTCCCAAAACACGATATGATTATGAGAGACGCCGTAGTGGAGGGCTCCGGAAATTTCGACCATCTGGTGTTCTTTAACGTGCACCTAAATCTAAGTACACGGGCCTCTACCATTCCGCCTCCATCGAAATTCGACCACCGCGGCCAGGATCGAACCCGCGACCTTCGGGTCAGCAGCCGAGCACCGTAACCGCTATGCCACCGCGGCGGACAAAAAAAAAATCTGGGTTCGATTCCAGCTCGGATCGTGATTTTATCCACATAGTGTGCTGGGCTTTTTCGATCACCGACAACGCCGTAAACGCCAGTACCGGATTTCCGGCAACACAAGCTCCTGAACGCTATCCTGCTAAGATTTCCAAAGCCTATTCCCGCTTCCTGGTCGATATAGACTGCGTAGATAGATAGATAGATAGATAGATAGATAGATAGATAGATAGATAGATAGATAGATAGATAGATAGATAGATAGATAGATAGATAGATAGATAGATAGATAGACAGACAGACAGACAGACAGACAGACAGACAGACAGACAGACAGATAGATAGATAGATAGATAGATAGATAGATAGATAGATAGATAGATAGATAGATAGATAGATAGATAGATAGATAGATAGATAGATAGATAGATAGATAGATAGATAGATAGATAGATAGAAACGGTCAAATTCTCTTTGGTTTGCTAAGAAATGCATCGCACTTAAAAGAGCCAAAAAGCCACGGTTGAGTGTCTACCACGGCTGCTGTAGCGTATGCTTTCAAGCTAAGCTGCCGCCGATTTCGCGCTGGTATGCCACCGGTTATCCAACTGTGCGCCGACAGTCCTGCGGTCCAACACTCTGGTTTCCTCAGGGGTGAAGTGTCCAGGAAAAAAAGTCCCCACCATGCATACCCAGTCAAACCTTGCCTTGCCATTCGGGGACGCTTGCCTGTTTTAAATGCGAAGCATTTCTTAGCGAACTTCTGCGAGTTTGAGCGTATCTATCTATCTATCTATCTATCTATCTATCTATCTATCTATCTATCTATCTATCTATCTATCTATCTATCTATCTATCTATCTATCTATCTATCTATCTATCTATCTATCTATCTATCTATCTAGCCGCCTACGACTTTGTGCTCTCCTGGCCGTTTCGTTAATCGGATGTATACCAAAATTGATATGGAATAACATTACAAAGATAAATGATAGGTCATAATATGAAAATCATGACATGCATGTCATGAACAGCATGATTTACATTCCACGGCCTTGGGGCTCTCGCGGCCATTCCGTTAATTTCATATATACCAAAACTGGCATGACGTGACAAGAGTTAATGGCGAACATAATGACAAGTCCTAACGTGCAAATCATGACAGGCATGTCATGTGCGGCATGATTTACATGACATGGTCTCGGGGTGCTCGCGGCCGTTTAAATGAATGGATATATATGAAAACTGGTATGACGAGACATTTCGACAGGACGAACATAGCTGACACGTGGTAACACGAAAATCATGACACGCGTGTCATGCACGTCATGATTTACAAGCCACGCTCATGACGCCTTAGCGGCCGTTTCGCTAGGTCGATATACACCAAAATTGGTATTGCGCGATGTGACTGTATGAAGAACATGATAACAGGTGGTAACATGATAACCATGACATGCATGTCATGTATGTCATGATTTACACGCCACGCTCATGACGCACTCGCGGCCGTTTCGCTAGGTTGATATACACCAAAATTGGTATTGCGCGATGTGACTGTATGAAGAACATGAATAACAGGTGGTAACATGACAACCATGACATGCATGTCATGATTTACACGCCACGCTCATGACGCACTCGCGGCCGTTTCGCTGGGTTGATATACACCAAAATTGTTATTGCGCGATGTGACTGTATGAAGAACATGAATAATAGGTGGTAACATGAAAACCATGACATGCATGTCATGTATGTCATGATTTACATGCCACGCTCATGGTGCATTCGCGGCCGTTTCGCTGGCTTGATATACACCAAAATTGGTATTGCACGACGCGACTGTATGACGAACGTAAATTAGAGGTGGTAACATGAACATCATGACACGCGTGTCATACACGACATAATTTACATGACACGCTCATGGTGCGCTCGCGGCCGTTTCGCTAGATTGATTTACACCAAAATTGGTATTGCGCGATGTGACTGTATCAACAACATGAATAACAGGTGGTAACATGAAAACCATGACATGCATGTCATGATTTACATGCCCCGCTCATGGTGCATTTGCGTACGTTTCGCTGGCTTGATATACACCAAAATTGGTATTGCATGACGCGACTGTATGACGAACGTAAATTAGAGGTGGTAACATGAAAACCATGACATGCATGTCATGCACGACATAATTTACATGCCACGCTCATGGTGCATTCGCGGCCGTTTCGCTGGCTTGATACACACCAAAATTGGTATTGCGCGACGCGACTGTATGACGAACGTAAATGAGAGGTGATAACATGAAAACCATGACATGCATCTCATGATTTACATGCCACACTCATGGTGCGTTCGCGGCCGTTTCGCTGGCTTGATATACACCAAAATTGGTATTGCGTGACGCGACTGTATGACGAACGTAATTTAGAGGTGATAACATGAAAATCATGACACGCGTGTCATGCACGACATAATTTACATGCCACGCTCACGACGCACTCTCGGCCGTTTCGCTAGGTTGATATACACCAAAATTGGTATTGCGCGATGTGACTGTATCAAGAACATGAATAACAGGTGGTAACATGAAAACCGTGATATGCATGTCATGATTTACATGCCACGCTCATGATGCGCTCGCGGCCGTTTCGCTCGCTTGATATACACCAAAACTGGTATTGCGCAACGTGACTGCATGACAAACATATATGACAGGTGGTAACTTGAAAATTATGATATGCATATCATTTACGGCATGATTTACATGCCACGCTCATTGTCCGATCGCGGCCGTTTCGCGAGCTTGATGCACCCCAAAATTGGCATTGCGTGACGCGAATGTATGACGAACATAAATGACAGGTGCTAACATGAAAACCATGACATACATGTCATGTATGGCATGATTTACATGCCACGCTCATGGTGGACTCGCGGACATTTCGCTTGTTTGATATACACCAAAATTGATATTGTGCAATGTGACTGTATGACGAACATAAATGACAGGTCCTAACATGCGAATTATGTTATGCATGTAATGTACGGTATGATTTACATGACACTGTTATGGTGCGCTTCCGGCCGTTTAGATAACTGGATATATACCAAAATTGGTATGGCATGCCAGGAGTGCAGGATAAACATAAATAACCGGTCATGCAGTGTACATACCAAAATATACGTTTCATTGGCATGGTATATACCACATTGTGCATGCACGCGTGCATGGCAAACATGGGATATATGGTGAACTAGATGCCATGGCATGAATGATTTCATTTGGCTCAAAAATAAACAAAGCAATGTATGCAGCTCTTTGCTGGTTGCTTCGCATTACATCGATTCCCGCAGTGCGTGGGATCTGCCGGATTTTTTTTTTTTTGCAATACTGGCGAGCATTGGTGCTAAATACTATTCACACAACCATTACTCGACGACTTCACTCAGCCAGTCAACAAACGTACGACTCGGCTCGACGAGCAAGGCCACTTACTAACAGACGCAACCACATTTAATGCAACAAGAAAGCGAGCAACAATACAACACACCAGTAACAAGTCTAACAATTCGTGCACCCCCGTTTCAAAAACAATGTTCGAAACTGGTCGCGACGTCTCCTCGTGCAAAGCAGTTTCTCTCGGCTCTTTGAAGCCTCCTCCATATTGCCCGGAAAGCCAGATACCGCAAGCACAGCAAAACACAGAGCCGCACTTCTAGCAGAGCTGTGCGAGTGCTTAAGTGTTGAGCCAGCAGCTGTTCCTGTTCTTTGTGTCGGTACTGTCAGCTCGACCAGACCATGTACTCCACAAGGAAGGTATTCCCCGGAGCCTGGAGAATGACTCAGGCGGAAGTCTAGTGGCCGGCGCAGAGGGCTTTCACAGAGGACGGCCCGGATGACACCCGCACAGCCGTCAACAGGCAAGTGACGCCGGGCGATCGCATCAGCGCGCAGACAAATTGCGGCTCTCCCGCCGGGCAGCTCGTGGCACCGCTTTGCTCTTCCACGCCTTTGTCGTCCCAACTCTACGCAGGTATATAAAACATCTATTAATACTACTTCTTCCTGGATTCACCGTTGTCGTGTTGCACAATCATGCCGCAACACTACAACAAGCCTGTGCCGTAAAGGTTGTCCAAAAAATATAACACTGTGTTTTACATCGCTCACCCAACCTCATGCGCTGGAAAGGAAGACCACCAAATAAAAAAAAAATGTAAAAATTACTGAAAAAGAAAACATGATGGGCAGGCAGACCAAACGAATGGAGACAAAAAACTACACCAAATCATAACTAATTGACACGTATGTTGCACGAAATAGGCTTTCGTAGCTCTCGCTGCCAACCTTCCGTGTCATATTTTCGTGTGTACCAGGCAGCACACAGTTTTTGGCTGTACGGCTCATCTCAAAGCAAGTGTATTTTCAGCTCGCTGTAGTGTACACGTGCGTGATATTCGCCATCGAAACGACGGTGATAATCATGCAGCAAACCCTACCTTAAAATTGAAAAGAGTTTTACTTTTTAGAGGTGTGACGCTGGACGGGAGTAATCTCAGATCGATTGGGAGAGGATATAGTAATGGTGTGCAGCATACACACCAATGTTATTGTGATCATGATGATGATGGTAGTCGTGTAAGTGATGATGGTAATAATAATGATTGTTAATTTTTACTCAAATACAACAGCGCACAATGAAGTCAGTGCATCCGCTCTCAAAGGACGCGAACATTCTCACTGCGTTTCGGTGACGTTGGCTGAATGTAGATGAAGAAGAGTAAATTAATTTTTTCATGCGCGAGAAAGTGTCCCCTAGATTTATCGTGATACGATCTTTCCGTAGCAATTAACCTGAAATGCTTCTTTCAAATATTAATAATCGCAAGGTTCTTTCGCCGTAGCGATTCTGTGGTTTCAATACGATTTGCTTTTAACTTTATTCTGAGGTTCTGACAGTAAATGTCTACATATCTTAGGTACACTGATCAAGTTTCTTTATCTCAAATGCATTTCAGACTGTTTTATGTTGAAAGCATTCAGAGAGGGATATTTTCGCTGTAACTAAAACACATTTCAGGAAATTTCGTACTCTGTACTTAAATACGCTGAAAGAGAATCCAATCCCTTAGCATTCGAAAATGAGACCAGCCCACCTGGCCGCAACAGACACGGTTCCTTCGTTGAATATAGGCGGACTTTGATGCTGCTTACGCAGTTCGCCCGTGTCGCCCGTGTCGGTACGCAGTTCGCTCAAGTTCGCCCGTGTCGGCGTATGCACGCACTCGAAAAAGCCCGTGCTGCATTACATTCTGGTCCAACCGATGGACCCTGTAATGCGACACATAAAACGGCTGATAACCTCACAGACAAAGGAGGCGAACCGTCGACACACGCAAGCAAATTCAGCGCAGCGCGCCAATATAGCATGTCTTCGTTTTTAGGACACTCCGCGTAACTCTTGTGGAGCGCCCTTCTCTGTGAGTTCCCGATCAGGCAGCGGATGCTAGATAAAACTTAGCACTGTCCACTTCGGTCGCAGTGAAAAACGCCCCACTTATAGAGCACCGAAGTATCATAATTCAGTGTGCTTTCGAATCTTGAGGACAGAGTGAAGGGCGACGGGGCAGCAGTAGCCTGTGCATGTACAGCGCTTAGCACTGTTAGGGTGAGCATGCGAACGCGTAGCGGACGGCACTGTCAGCGCCGCGTTACAGCCATCGTTGGAAACATTGCACATGCGCAGCATGTGCTTTTCGATACACACTTTCCACCGCGACCACCACGTCATGGATACGCTTGTTGTGGATGCGCTTGTGTGCACGCGATGGAAAGATTATTTCGCAGAACGCATGATGCGCATGCGCACTGTTTCCAGCAATGACCGTTGCGCGGCGCTGACAGTGGCGTCGGCCACACGCTCGCGTGTTCACCTTAACAGTGCTCATCGCTGTACATTTGCGAAATCATGATAACGATAGCTCCAGCTCGTTGGAAATACTATGTGTCTCACGAATATTTTTCTGTGCTTTATTGTAGCCCTCCCTTCTAGCGCACCTGTGGAAAGCTTTTAGGAAGGGTGTGCAATTATTCGAAACTTCGAATATTGGATTTATCTAGTTCGGTATTGAATTCAATTTAATAATAATAATAATATTTGGGGTTTAACGTCCCAAAACCACGATATGATTATGAGAGACGCCGTAGTGGAGGGCTCCGGAAATTTCGACCACCTGGGGTTCTTTAACGTGCACCTAAATCTAAGTACACAAGCCTCAAACATTTTCGCCTCCATCGAAAATGCAGCCGCCGCGGCCGGGAGTTGAATTCAATTTGTAAGGCACTTTATTACTCAAAATGTTCTAGCAACTGAAAACTTCGTAACAATATTAAAATATCAAATTTCTACCAATTACCCCATTCACCCTTAACCCTCCCCCTCCCTACCCCCTCCCCCCCGCTCGCGTTTTTGAAAATGTACCAGTATTCAAGCAGAGTTGCCACAGCATTGCATTGTGCATGATGCCGAGCACGCTGTTTCCACATAATCCCGAAATTATGCTGAACAAAACCACCAAGACAAGTGGGGCGCCATTGCAACATTTATAATACATATATTTCTACAAATGGGGAAACCGAGCATTAATCTGGGTTATTTTAGGATGAAAGACTTGCAATATACACCTTGCCGATCAGCTGTCATTTCTCCTCCAATTGGAGAAAGCATGCCTACAGGATTAATCTATGACGACAAGCAAAAACACATATGTACCAGTGTGCCTAGTAAGCGACTGTTTTGGTTATCTGCAGGTTAGGTGACGTGCTGATGGTGGCGCTACTTCTTGAACGTACCTTACACCTTTCCATCGTGTTTGACAACATTAAATGACAGCCTTTGTGGTACTGCCAAGCAGTAGTGTTGTACAATGCATAAATTTCCTGCCTATTATTTGCTCTACAACGAACTTCCTTTTCACGTCTTGTCCGTGAAAGAAAACGTTGCAAAAGTCAGTAGTTGTACTATTCGTATTCGAATATATTCGGGAAATACTCGATTCGCACTTGGTTTTTATTCTTGCAGTTCTTTTCGAAATGAAAAATTTGATATTTGCACACCCCTCACTTTTAGCTTCGGATACCATATTTCCAAGAGAAACAGAGCAAAGTTCTTGAGTGAGCAGTTGGAGAAACGACTCCTCTGTTTGTTAGTACAGCGTTTTCGTGCATCTTCCTCCAATTTCGCAAGAAACTATAGGATGGGTGTTTCTTCAGTGCAGGGAAATGCTTTTTGCGAATATTTTCTACGCTACTCAGATATTTATCAATCAGTATTTGATCTATATTAAGATACTTTTTTCGTGCTATACTCACTAACTCATTTTTAATACATGTTTCACGAGTCTTTTAGAAGCCTGTCTGACGGCCAATAAACAAGGACGGGAAAACCTAACAAAGGGAATGTTGACTTTGGAGCAGTTGGCAAAATGTCATTATAAATGTGGTTCACTTTTTCCAACGAAAGCTGTTATAAGATCACAACAAAGGCCCGTAACCGCTATCGCGCGGAAGAAGAAAAAAAAAGAAAAAAATTCCAGGATCGAAGGGGTTCGAACCTGGACCCGGTGCGTGGGAGGCCAGTATTCTACCACGGAGCCATGTCGCTGCTCGAAACTCCTTTGCAAAAAGACCGCATACAAGCTTCATGTCGGGATGGAGCCACATGAGCATATGTAATGTAGCGTGGTAGAATAGTAAAATAAGAACCAGGCGTCACATAACGCGAATTCTGTAACCAGGCGTCACACAATGCGAAATGCGCAACGAGTGCGTTGTTCAGTGCTTCCAACCCATTACAAGGGGCTCTACCATAATTCTTCAACGTCATCAAGCACAGCATCAACAACGTGCACACCTTAGAGGTGTTTAACGGGTACCACGTTTCTCCGCAGAATGACAAAAAATGGAATAGTGGTGGCTTCCCTACTTCACAAAAATTATGATGAATTATAGCGTAGTGAGTTCCTCGCAAGTGCACTTGTATAGAGGGTTTCACTGTTTACTAACAAAGGCCCTGGACTGCTTCCGGTTTCCTGCGCTGGCGTAGACTAGCAGGATTGGCGGGGAACAAAAGCCTTGACAAGTAGCCCGTAGAGTTTCAACACTTTTCTCCCTTTGTCTAGCAAAATATTTGAATTAAATATTCTTCTAAGCTGCACACAACACTAAAAGAGTTAGTCTTTAACTATAAGCGCCTTTCTTTTATGTGAAAGTGGAAAAAGAGTATTCCCTTACTCCGACAAATCTTAAAAAAAAACGCTTTACGCTTCGGTGTTGAAGAATAATAAATTAGGTGACCGGAAGTTTCTTGGGGTACACCACGTGCTCCTGCTATCGCAATCTTGAAACCGTCTATTGGTTGCAAAGGTAGCCGATAAGGCCCCCTTGCTTCATTTCCTCAGGGTCTCAGTAACGTTCTTTCCCTCTCTCTCTCTTTCTCACGTTAACGTATTATATAGCGCGGTGGGAGAGTGAAATAGCGACAGGGCGTCACACACTGCGAATTACGTAACTAGCGGGTAGTTGAAACCTTCCAACCCATTACAAAGGGCTTAGCCATAATTCTCCATCGTCATCAGCCGTCGTATCAACATAGTGCACATAATGCCTTACACATGCGTAGCTGGTACCTAGCTTCTCCGCAGAATGACGAATAATGGCGTAGTGGGCGCTTCCCAACTTCATAAAATTATGATTTATAACGTAGTGGGTACCTTGCTAGTGTACTTGCATTAGTAGTCCCAACAGAGTTTACAACCGGCTCTAGAAATGGCGCTCTTTCAGCTTTCACTGTGACTTTCACTGTGACGCGCAGGCCTACCATTTTTTCGTGTTTCGTCATCGTTAACACAAAATACTGCTAGCTGAATAGCTTTTAGCGCAAACATCCAGGCGATATAACGCCGCAGCTGTTAAACCCCTGACCAGGAAGTAGCCTCAGTAAAGTCCAAAATTTTTATTAGCTTAATGTCGGCTTGAGCAAATATTCGAGCCCTTCGAACATTCGAAGGAATATTGCAATTCGCTTCGACACAGACTTACATTAATCGAATTTTCGAAGAATTCGCAATTAAGAAATAGACATATTTGACTTCATAATAACCTACAGAAAAGGTGGTTTCACTGCAGCGGAGTGTTGCTATGCCGTGAAATTATCTAACCAGAAAAAAATTGCGCACTGCCGTAAAGCCATCCTTCAAGGTTAAAACGCACATATATGTACCTCGATGAATTATTTTTTAAGTTTAAAAGCCTCTCATAAACTTAACATATTATGCCGCTCTTAACCTCCACCCTACTGACAATCTTGCCGCTATTTAAAGTTTCTTCCACTTCATGTCGAACCAAAAAGGTGACATTTGTACACGCCTAGTTGCGATTCTTCAAAATGCTGTGCATGTTGGGTCATGACAGAAATGCTCATTATCTTTATAATATGTGATATATACTATTCGAACTATTCCATTCGAAATTGTTCGACCAAATTTCTGTTCGCTTCGAAATGGCTTCGAACCTCAAATTCACTATTCGCCCATCCCTAGTTTTGTGCTAATGTGTATTGTTATTCTAGTCGCCTTTAGTATTCTCTCCCGAATTTCCTTTACTATTGAATCGCTATGGCCCTTTGAATCGTGAAAACGATTATATGACGATTTGACAGGTTATTGTTTCTTACATCTTTTTAGCGCTCATTTCTTGGCCGTGGTTACTATGGAGCCTGCTGTAAGTGTCGCTTTGAATTTACAATTGATTCCTTTTCGCTTGTCACTTTCCCCGCCGTTAGCCTAATTCTTGGTGGTTAGTTTCCTTCCTCTTTGCTTCCTAGGCTAGGCAAGAGCTATCATGCAGGATTTTTTTTTAGAATAGAGATATTTTAATAAAAATACTTTAACAACCGGGCACCTGTCGTCGTCGCACATCAAATGTACGTCGAGGTGGAAATACTCTACCGCACCCAAAGTTACATTGAAATTAATAATAAACAGACACTCGTTATTTACATTTCAATTATTAAATTGAGGGCTGGTGTTTATATATATATATATATAAAAGTTGTAGGACGTAACAATTTACGCCATACACGTAGTTTGAGATATTAATAATCGAAATTGAAGGCCCCGATGGGCTGAGACGGCTGAGAGTCTGAAATTCACAAGTGAGCCCCTTATTCTTTGCCTTTTATGCTTCGAAATTATACGTTTATTTTGCGCTGTATCTAAGAAACTCGCACTTTCCACCTTGCCCTTCCACCTTTTCTTTCAAAACTAGAGGCCAGCCACTGCGGGGCTTCTCGCCGACAAGCGAAATGGTTCTTTGCACCTGTTTAGATTTTGAGAAAGAACTCAGGTCAGCACTGCACACCAAAAGCAAAGAATGAGTGGTCTACTCTTGTATATTAGATTAGTTGCCATTTTTTATGGCCAAATTCCGCGGTCACGGGTCCGAATCCCAGCCGCGGCTGCCGTATTTTCGATGGCGGCGAAAATGCTTGAGGCCCGTGCCCTTTAAAGTGCACGTTTAAGAACCCCTGCATGGTGGTCGAAATTTCTGGAGCCCTCCACTACGGCGTCCCTCATAACCATGTCGTGCCTTTGGGGCGTTAAACCGTAACAATTATTATCGTGGCCGGATTCTGCTGCCGCGCATCTTTTTTTTTCAAATATCGTCAAGCGAAGTTCCACTATGACGTAACACAGCCACCGCATTTCATGCGCGCCCGGCGCGCGCAGTTCTCATATCGACTTGTTCGGGGCATTCAATCTCCTTTATTGTACGCCGCGGTGGAACAGTGGTTCTCCGCTACTAACCCAAAAGTCGCGGGTTCGATCCCGGCCGCGGCGGTCGCATTTCGATGGAGGCGAAATGATAGAGGCCTGTGTATGTGTGATGTCTGTGCACGTTAAAGAACTCAAGATGCTTGAAATTTCCGGAACCCTCAACTGCGGCGTGCCTCATAATATTATCGTGGTGTTGCCACATAAAACCTCTAAATAATTTCGATTACTAATATCTTATATTACGGATATTTTGGGGGATTTCTGACAAATGGGGTGTGCCGTAAATTTCCACGTCATACAACTTTTCTATATAAACAACTTCCCTCCAGTAATCAGTAAAATATATTACAAGTGTTTGTTGTTTATTCATTTCAATATAACTTAAGGCGCACCAAAGTATTTCAGCCAAGACGTAGAATTCGTGTGCGAAGACGACATGGTGTCTGACTGCTTGAACAGTTTTATAAAGAAACATCTGTGTTATCTAAAACACCCGGTATGTGAGGTCCCAACGGAAGCGAGAGTCGTGCATTCTTTCTTCGTGCATCGCTCCGCTGCCTTTGACCAAGTGCAGTCACGTGGAGCACCAAGTTCCTGCAGACCAGCTACGATACGTGTTTCTTGCTGTTGCATGATCATTGCAAAATTGTTTCTGAATGAATTAAATAGGAAGATATGTATGCTGCAATTTATGTTGTGTTCGAAATTTGTGTCACTGTATGCGTACCATTCATAACATGTTAGGTTATCATTGTCATGTGTTTAACTCATGCATACATGTCATTTATGTCATGTATTACGTTGCCATGCCATGTATTCATGCTTTGCCTATCAAAAGTTATGATACGTCAAGCACTCTTGCCCAGATATGTTATAGAAATGTTCATGAATTCGCTACATCCGACATATTCTTGGAACCTCATGCATGCGTTCATGCAGTGGCGCACCAAGAAATCTTTTTCGGGAAGAGGGGAGCGGGGGAAGGGAAGGGGTATCTATTTTGGTTCGTGTCCTTGTATATGTGCACATATATTTTCCCATATAAAATGTACACATTTCCGGGCCGGGGGTGTTTGAAACCCCACTCGCTGCGCCAATGCATTCATGTAATGTATGCATGTCCTTATGTAATGTAATGTATGCATGTCGTTTATGGCACGTTATGTTATCTTTGTCGTCATTCATGCCATACAAGCATGTCATTCATGTGATGATATTTTATTCCTTCAGTGCCTTGATCGTAACCCCTGCGCGTACGTGTGGTGGCTTTTACAACATCATGTTGCATAGCAAGAGTGCCGAGTTCTCCACAGCTCTGGCTCCCTTGAGGAGCAATAGACGATTCATGAATGGATGGATGCTATGAGGGCCTCCATTATTAATGGGGCGGTGACTTGTGCGCCACCCACTCCAATTTTTAGGGGCGAAGCACCTTAGGGTCTCAGCGTGTGGGCGTGCATCGTCGTCTGCTGTCGTGACGGTCCATTTGCTTGAGCGCAAGAGAGGGCGCCACCGCCTCAGCGCCCGCCGTGTGGCGAGAGAGCGAACGGCGCGCGTTCGCTATAGAAACGCCCTTTCGGCGATGAACGCTGAACTATCAGCTCACAAGGAACGAGAACGCGCCCTCGCCCGCATAAGACAACGCCGACGCAGGCAGCGTCTGCTAGCGAGTTTCTTGATTAAAAAAACACCGACTGCTCGCGCTGCACAACCATTCACCGGCCACCCCGTATATATAGGCACTGCATCTTGGCCTGCAATGTAGTGTCGGTGGGAGATTTCTCTTGTGCGTAGTTGAACAATAAAGATTCGCAGCCTGCACGCTAACTAAAAGCGGACTGCGGGTCTGTGTGTCTAATCTTTCTTCTGTCTCTCATTGCCCATTAGCAGTGATTTTGCTGTGGGAAATACCGGAGCAGACTGGATACTTCGTCCCTCCACAGGTTTCACGTTAGTGGAGCTGAAACACCCTTCCCTGCATGCTGCGCCCCTCCCCAATTTTTTAAAGTTCGGCCTAGTGCCTTAGCTACAGTGCAGGCAGCACCACCTAGTTTATAGTAAATGAACTAGCTGCTGTGTAAGGTTGGTAGCGTGGCTCCCCTGCGATTTCACCACATGCTGCCGTGTAGTTTAGGATATAGCCATAAATTCACCTGCAAGGTCGGTGGTCCACGGCCGAGGTGCTCTTCCGCGCCTCTGGCTCCTAGGCTATGCGAACGTCGGCGCAGAGGCACCACATCGTACCACGAGTGGCCACTGGGCGAAGGATTGTCGGCCGCCGAGCCGTGAAGAGACCGAGACCGGTGCAGCCGCAATGTGCTGCGTCGCAAAAGCTGCGCCATCTCGCCCGAGCTGCAACTTGCCATAGCGTAACACACAGAACGACGTCGTCGATGATGATGATTTCCAATATGGCTCGTACCCACACTGAGGAATTGACCAATAATTGGACACCTGAAATGTTACGCAATGGTAAACAATGAAAAGATACTTTACAAAGGCGTCTGGAAAGCCTTCTATTCTGCTTCCTTCACCAGCAACTTGGCACTCGAGGCAAAATCGAGCGCGTGGCATTGCTCAATGAAAATCGTTAGCGTGGTTCCGAGATAGCGATAATCATTCCTCAGAAAAACGTCCCGACGTCGCCGCTACTTATACTTCTTTCATCTTTATTGTTCCTTTGCCAATTGAACGCCATACTGCTACGTGCGTCGATCTCACGGTTCACCACACCTGTCCATTACCATTCTATATAATTTTCCCGCGAAGAAAAATGCGCAATATCTTTGTAACATTTAGGTCCACTGGACACAAGCACATTCTTGGTAGAAGGTATTCACCATTAGCCACCGGAAACCCGCCGCAAAGTGTGGGGTTGTGTTCCAGCTCGTAGGTATAAGTTCAGGGGAAGATAAAAGCTTGTAGAGATGAAAAATTCGTGAACACGGGGCGTCGCCAGAGCCGACGTTTTCACAAGCGGACTTGTTATCTTCAAGGCTGTAACTATTCCAACTGTTGCGGCCTTGAAGAAGACGACTCCGCTCGACGAAACGTCGGCTCCAGCGAAACCCCGTGTTCACGAATTTTTCATCGGCTCGTGTGTGTGTGTGCTTTATCATCTGACAACAATGATGATAATAATCGTTACAGGCTCCTCCTATAGGCGGCGACAAGAAGCCGCCTAGTCTTTATTTACAATCAAGTGCGTCATTTATTCACTCCATCATCCTATTGTTTTTTATTTACATAAATGAAGGAAGATAATTCTTGAGGCCTCGCTTCCTTGTTTGAGACAATATCAGTGAAAACCAGCAGATAATGGAGCCATGGAAGGTATAGGGGACGTTAGCTGTACGGCTTCAAGTGTATTGTAAAAATTGTGATATAGATAGGAAGAGAGTAAGGTGGACCTTCTTCCCTGCCTTTGTTTTTTACCAATATTCTAAGCGTTTCTTGCTTATATCAACACTGACCTGCTGATATTACCATAGTTTCTCTTGTAACTATTGCAGGAAACAGTACGACGTCAGGCAGCGAACCCTGCTATCACTTTTCCACTCTAGATAAGTCTTTCACCGGGAGAGCAGTGAAGGCCTCGCAGCCAGTGTAAAGGGAAAAATTGTTTTCCTCTAGCATGTTTAGGCGGCGGCATGACGTTTCTGGAATATCCTGCCTTCAGAAAAAGCCATGGATCAGAGCCACGTGATCAGTCAAGCAGTTGAGGAATCTGCTGAGCATACAACCAAACCCTTTGTATGGCTTTCTATGAAAAGGCATTCGACTCAGTAGAGACAGCAGCAGTCTTGGAGGCATTTCGTCATCACTGAGTACTTGGAACATACGTGAACACCTCCGCGAACACTTATTCAAACTACATTGCTACCTTGCTGGTACGTAAGAAAACCGAAAAAAGAAATTGCGGTTGAGAAAGAGGTCAAACAACGAGACACGATCTCTGCAGGCGTGTACACTGAATGCTTCGTAGTTTTCAAACGACTAATAAAAATAAATAGAAGTAAATGTTAATGAAGAATACCTCAACAGCTAACGGACTTCGGGTGGCATTGTACTCTTCAAGAAAATTGGCGATAATTGCAACGAAAGACTGAATACCTCAATCTTGAATGTATTGAAATATAGGGTTGACGATAAACATACAAAATATAAAGTTGTTGTTGAGCAGCCTGGCGCGAGAACAAGAATTCGCGCTTGCCAACCAAGGCTTAGTAATTGCAACTAATACGCATACTCTTGCACAGATTCTTACAGGGGAACCTTCTCATATAAATGATTTTCACCGAAGATATGGGCTCGAACGTTCATGGCCGAAATTCCCAAATCATGACCTGCAAGTTGCCGCTGTCCTTAAAGCTAGAAGTATACAATCATTAGTAGATTGCCAGTGCTAAAATTTCGGGCTGGAACTTGGAGGGTAACAAAAACCATAAATAAAACGTTAAGGACAATGCAGCGTGCTGCTAGGTAACAGAAATTGACAGGTGTAACTTTCAGGAAAACAGCAAACTTAATCAGAGAACAAACAGCTGATATTCTAGATGACAATAAAGACAAATGACAATAGAGACAAAAATTACCTGGTGAGGTCGCGTGATGCGTAAGAAAGATAAATGTTGGCCTCTTAAATCTACGGAGTGGAAACTGCCACGCACCTTTATTTCTTTGTTTTGATTTGATCGGTTTGACCCACTAAAAATTGTGATGACCAGTGATGACTATAACTGTGACCAGTCAGTGTGGCCTGTGATGACGCTGGGAGGTTGATTAGGCATTATAAAAGCCGACGCATTTCACAGGCGAGCAGATTAGTCGACGCTCGACGTCCGTGCCTGCCGTCATCACTGCACAGCGAGTATTGCTTGTACGTTGAGTTTATCTTTTAGTGGGTACAAGTTTGCCCAATAAAGAGTTTTTCATCTGTACCACCTTGTGTTCTGCGTGCTTCACCTTGACCACCACGTGATACTGCCCAGGGACGGGAAACGCTGCCGAAGACGGCAGGGAGGTAGGTGGCGTGAGGATCTTAAGAAATTTGAAGCCATAAAATGAAATCAGTTCTTGTAAGACAGGGTAAGTTGGATATCATTGTGTCAGGCCTTCGTCCGGCAGTGGGCATAGCATAGGCTGCTGCTGCTTATGACGCTGATGAAGATAAAAACGATGCTGATAAGAGTGTAGAGTTGCGCAAAAACTTCTAGAGGCGATTTTATTCAAATGTTGACGCGTATGTGTGCTTACTCGTGCTTTCAGTATGTAGCAATACCTTAATATATTTCCAGTTGCGTATTACGTGCATTTGGCGAAAAACAGTTCAAGTTTATCGCGTCAAATGTCACCTGACTGTCAAATGTGCTTTGGTAGGCTAACAAAGATTCCAATGTTAGTTCTATTAAAATTGTTTACTTCGACCTCTGTCGCCCGTGAAGCTGGGGATGACATGGTGGCCTGGCGACCATGACCAGGATTTGGGGATATGTGCACGTAGGACCATCGCTCGTCGGTGACAGCGGTGGCCTACCCTAACTGAATGGGAAATAGGCAAAAAAATCACATCTGACGAAAAAAAAACTGATTACCTAACACAACTCCCGGTTCTACTACACAGCAATTACGAATTTGAACATTCTGGTAAAAATGACAGTGTTGCACTACAAACCGCTTGGCTTCCCAGAGTGTATAATATATGACAATGGGGCCCCATGTATTTCTAATGGGGGATGTTCAATCGTGCTGGGAAGACACACGTATTGCAGTTTGATACTGCAACTTCCGCAAAATCTTCTAGTGGGTCTCTGTTGCATATAGAGACACCCCCGCAGAGGCGCACTCACACCGCAACGCGCGGGGCCGGCGGGGCGACGCTCTCTCCGTGCTCTTCACACCGTCTCGCTAGTGATAGCAAGAACATGCTGAAGCCACCGAGCTCTGCGTACCGCCAAGGATAAATGGTGTATATCAGTAGCTTGCCGTTAGGAAGCTCAATAACGTACGCTCTGCGGCCGACTGGATTAGCGCCGCGCGCTGCGGATCGAGTGGTCGTAGATTTGACTCCCGGCAACAGAAGCTCTTTTTCTAGTTTTTTTCTTTGCCATCTGTTAGTTTATATTTTACAATGTCATATACGGGACGGAAAGACGTCACTGGAGCCGTGGTGGACTCCGGCATAAAACACTTTCGTGTTAAAAGGTTCGCTGCAAGGGCGAAGCAATGAGTGCGATAGCAACAAATTGGAGAGTTACACGAAGTAAGGCTACCCACTAATTCCTTTACGATCCGATCTCGCGTAACTGCAAAACGCTGGCGCAAGAGAATACGGCCGCTCCAGGGAGCGAAGTGTTTTCGTGCTATCTGTCACCTCAACGCGAAGTAAGTTGTGAGGGCACAGCACGTACAAAGCGATACGAAACGTCTACTGATGTCTAGCGAGAAGAGCGCGCGCTTTTGATCAAAGTTTGCAGTTCCTGCTCGACTGGATGTGAGGATGTGAGCAGTTTGCCAATTTCAGAGAAGAAGTTACATAAATTCGGGTTTTGCCAGCACTGCTGCCTTCATGCGCTCGAGAGTTTAACTCGCCAATACGCCGCCCTAATTTGCTGCTTTTTTCAACCGTGCTTTTTCGTCAAATTAAGAAACGTTGTAATCAAGTTTTGAGTAGAACTCATAACGTGCAGTCAGTACACCAAATAAGCGCCGTGGACAAATATTTACTTCTGTAAACAGGAGCTGAATGAAGCTGCACTCCTTTTTTTTTTTTTTGTCGCTGGGCGACACAAGACCCGCGTATGCCTTTATATCTTTCTTGTCTCGAAACTCTGGGACACCGCGGAAAATTTCCTGTGAGCGTTCAATTGGCACCGCTGTCAAACTTTTCTTTTATCGCTGCGCTATAAGAGGGCTGCATATGCTCAGCAGTGCTTCATTCCATTATTGTCTCCCAACTGAAGGACAATGCCGAGAGTGCCGCAAGACGAAACAAGACTTATCGTAGATTTATGTCTAAGAGAATAGTCTCAGTGAGCTATATATGCTATGACAAACCGTCCTCTTCGAACAGTAAACCACACCATTCAGGCATACCAGAATGAAAGACGCATAGAAGAAGCCCCTCGGTAGCCCCGTCGCCGTGTGACCACGACGGGCGAAGATATGCAGATTGTAGCAGCCGTAGCAGATCAGCCGAACGCTTCAATTCGAGAAGTGCAGGCTGAGCTCAGACTGAGCCATGTTTCGGCTACAACCGTGAAGCGCCGTCTCTATCAGGCAGTACTCAAAAGTCGAACGGCTGCTAGGAAGCCACTCATGCAAGCGGACAACAACGTGAAGCGGCTTCAGTTCGCTCAGAATCACGCTGACTGGATTGTAGCTGATTGGAAACGTGTGGTCTTCACCGATGAGTCCACGTTCATTACACGGTGGGATCAAAGAAAGCGAGTTTGGGGCCCCATCAACACGCGGTATGTACTTCAGTGCTCGTAGGTATTTCGGGAAACAGTCATCCTTGTGTGATTTTTAGCCGCTGCGTTTCGCAGTGTTAGGTAGCTGTGATATTACTTTAGTTCATGGTAATATCGTAAGATTATAAGTTAGCAGCAGATATAACGTCGAAATCTTCCCTTGATTAGTTAATAGAAGGTGCGGGCGATATCCAGCATGAAAGTTACTCATTGAAGTTAAATGAACTGTGAGAACAGCTCCACCAGTTTTCGTTCTTATTAAACAAAACCAAACCAGGTGCATTTTCCTTGGTACGCATGATCAAAATTGTATATATAGAAGCAACTTGACACTGAAAATTCTCCCGGAAATTCATTTCAACTCTTGGAATAAACGGTGAAAAGGACTCTCAATTTCGAAGTAGATGTATGTGTAGCCCATAGCTTCTGGGAAACACGGCTGATACCCTCTGTCGACGACACGCAGCCCAACTGGCCAGTGACATCGACATCTCGTGTCTAGCTCTTCTGAAGCTCACTGTCGCTATATGTATGGAAACTTCATTTAGCCTTCACTGCCCATTTCACCATATCTATGACACAATGAAAATTATGAGTAGCTACAACAAGGTTTTTTTCCCAGTGCTTAATATCACCAAGGCAACCAGAAAGAAATTACCTAGCATTTGTCTTGTCAGTACCTTTTCTGTGTCTTTTGAGAGTTTTTTTTTTTTTACGCTAGTTAAAATATTGAAGCACCATCAAGCACAACTTTCTTCGTTATACACTTATACGTGTTCATTTTCCGCAGGTATATGCCGCGATTCATCCTAAGAGTAGCCGCCAGTGGGCGGAGTTCGGTGACTGTGGGGGGTAATCACAAAGGATGGCCTCGGACCTCTCTTCAGGGTGAAGGGCCGATTCACAGCCGAGAGCTACTGCGCCATTCTTGACGAGGTGGCGTCGCCATTTCTTTTAGGGAAGCGTTTCCACAAGATTTCATGCTCTAGCAAGACCGCTGCCCGAATACACACATCGAAGCTGGCTTCCTCGTTCCTGCGGCAGCGTGGAGTTGCCGTGCTGGAATGGCCACTACAATCCCCGGACGTGAATATTATCGAGAACAGTTCGGGAAACATCAAAGTAGCGTTCTGCTCCCGTAACCTGCACGGCTTGCCGTCGGACAACCTTTGGTGGGCAGTGCAAGAGCGTTGGTAGGAAGCCAGGGTGAATGTTCAGCTGTGCGACGCCCTGTATGCATCTCTTCCGGATAGAATGGAATGCGGTGATGAAATCTCACGCTGGCGCCACCCGCTTCTACGTAACCAGTAGAACTGCCAAAGGCATCGCGCTTGGACTGTTCAACAAGTGCTGCTAACTTCAATCAATTTCGCGCAGTGCTTTTCTCTGCCTTTTCTCTACATAATCTTCATCCCGAATGAGGAGACTAAGAATAGCTGGTTCGTTGACTTTTCGAGAAAGGCCAGCATAACGCTTGAAATATTAGATGTAAATTGTGTATGTGCTGCTTTCTCATCCCACCTGTGAAAAGTTTTTTCATCCTTTCTTCTTCTATAGCAGCCAGGCTAACTGAAAACCCATTCTAAGCGTCCCAGCATTTTATTTTTATTTTCAGATAAGCTTGAAATGAACATTTTTTTTAATTTCTTGTGCACATGTAGAATAAAACATGGGTGTGTAATTTTCCAACAATGTTTTTCCAATGTAGTGCACTGTATCCGGTGTATTGTTGCAGCGTTCACACTTGTTTCATAGAATAAGAAAGCTTCCTATTTTGTAAAATATAATTTGCTGCGCCTAGCCATGGGCTGATGAAAAACAATCGTGAGAGTCGTGGGAATATTCAAATCGCTCGGCCGAGTAATTTAGTTATGGTAGTGCGAGCGCCCCTTGGAGATTTTACACATGCATGGGTCGAGGCTTATTACTTGTGCGGTCGCTCAGTCGCTTACAGGAAAGGCGCAGTCGCTACGCCTCTCGGATTCTCGATTTGCGGGAGCACAGAAAGAGCGAAGTTAGCTTCAGCGCAACGCAAGCGCGAATCCGCGGAGCCGCCGCGCTTTAACAGAAGACGCGGCGAAGGCCCAACAGCTGTCACTGCGCTTGCGCGCTAGTTCCCGAAGCACCCGCGGACAGCAGCGACATTCTTTGGTGGACAGCAGCGATATTCAGGGAGCAAAAAGCGCTAAAGGTCCACAGATCGATAGCCAGGTAGAGATTGTGGGAGCGTTCGGACTGCCCGTTACTGAGGCTGCCGGGTCACAACACCTGCCCAAGCATAATCCTTCTTCGAGTCACTCGGATATGCTTCTGTGAAAGGGCCTTTGTTTTGATTACCATACGGTTGAAGCTCTGACTCGGAGATGACACGTGGCGCGACTCCGGAAGTGTAAGCGCTGCAAATCCAGAAGTTGTTAACCGCGTGGAGATTGCGGGACCGTTAGGGCTACCCGTGCCGTGTCACAAAATCTACCCAAGCATTATCCCTATTTGACTTCGAGTCACTGGGAGAGGCTTATGAGTAAGGGCCTTTGTTTTGTTGACCACACGGTTGCAGCTTTGACGCGTCCTACAGCTCGTAAGTCCTCTCCTGAAAAGAAAAGCGCAGCGCATTGCACGCGGAATCGGTCGGATGATGAATTGATGGGCAAGCATCAAGACTCTGCGCGCGAGCCAGCTGACGAGCATGTTGATGCTGATGAGCGTCGGAGGCGGACGAAATTCTCCAAAGTCTGCATCAAGAAGCGTGCGAAAGGGAGAAAGCGCCCGAAAGGCAAAAATGCGGCAAAGATCGCGATGCGTTTGAGGAAGAAGTTCAAACGGAGCAAGAAGGCGAGAAAGGTGCCGTTGTCACTGTTGACAGGTTTTTACCGCATGCGTCCGAACCACCGAAAGAAAAAGAAAAGAGAAGCACATGCTTCGCGGAAAGGGTCGGAGGGCAAAGTAACTCCCCGTTGTACTTTTCGCGGAGCATTGGGTCAGGTGCGACACCGCGAGGTCGGTGAGCTTCGCGAGGTAGCAGGAGGCGACAAAGGCAAGTCCGCTTTGAGCAACGTAGTGCGGTTCCACGAGGGGGTGATTAACTTTCATGCGTGTCGTACACCCCGCTTGACAAGAAAAGCCTTCTGGGGGCGAGCACCGCGAGTGCGCCTGAAAAGTTGTTGAGGACAGCTGTTAGCTTTTCATGGAATGTCGGCTAAGGATTTGTTGAAAATAATTTTTTTTGTTGAATTCAGTTAGGAATTAGTTTTCCTTGTGGTGTGCGCGACTGTTGACGGTTTAGTTCAGCTAGTATTGGACTTTGTGTTCTTTAGCGCTCTATGTTTTTTTTTGTTAGCCGATATGCATTGTGTAGTTAACTGTCGGAAGGTTAGTGACACGCATCAGAGCAAGATGAGGGCTCAAGAGATGGGTGCCCTGAATAGTATTACGACAGTTGACTTCAAAAAGAGGATGTTGTTTTGTCTTGAAATGATACAAAACGTTAGGCTATTGATTTTGTTCATGTTTAGCATGCCTGTGTTTCTTATGGTTTTGTTAATTGATCCGTGACTTTCACGAGCGAGAGCTTATATGTAATTTTCGAGCGAGTTTTGACTAGAGAATGTAGCCTGGCATTTCTCAAGGTCACTTGGGTGCTCTCTGTCTGTTGTGGCTTGGGTTTGGCTGGTTCATTTCCGGCGCTTGCGAGCCGTTTATAAGGTCCAAAGCAGGGGCTCAGCCTACGGAAGAACGAAAGCAAAGGAGCAAGTGCGGCCTCTCCGGGGTGCTTTGATGATGCATTCCCTTCGAGACCTCCTGGGGCGGTGGACGGGCTGTTATGATCGGACTGCACGCCTTCGCGCCGCTGCATCGCGGAAGTTATATGGCGGCATCTGCCCTGCTTTCATTGCCCGCAACGTTCCCCGATACACACCAGGTGCGGCGACAACACTGCTATTGTACACTGAACCCTTCCAGGCTGTCAGTTTTCCTCGTCAATCGCCTTGGACACGCGTGGCTGAGTTTGATTGTTTTATGGCCTGGAGGTGAACCTTTGCAGTCGAAGTTTCTCGGAGGAGGCAGTCACTTGTGCACTGCTTTGTTCAGCCTTCTGCGAGATGCACCGGACAATTAGCCGAGCGCCGGAGATTCCTCATCGGGCACCTCTCCCACACTACGTGGTGTCTGCGACTTTGTTACCCGACCGGCAGCAGGCCGTCACCTGCACCGGCGACGCATCGAGGCAGGGAAACACTGCTCCTGTCAACGCGGCCACCTTCCAGGAATGTGCGCCGCCGGATCCCTTCATTGTGTGTATGGTGCATTAGTGGCCCGACTAGGAGCTGGCCGTCAGCTGTGCCGGCGACTCACCGAGGCAAGGAGAGACTGCTACGGTCAACGCGGCCAGTTTCCAGGAATGTGTGCCGCCGGATCCCTTCACTGTGTGCATAGTGCTCTATTGTGTCTTTTGTTCGCCTCCAGGGCACCGGCCGTCGCCCAGGCGCGCCGCTTCTCTCTTTCCTGGGGCGGGAAGGAGGCTGTGCTTACTTTTCGTTTAGTGGGCGGAGATGAAGACAACGTGATGATTGGACTGTCCTGGACTTAATTGTTTTATCCAACAGGGAATCCTGGGAAGGTCCAGGCTTTATAACGCGACCGTCGAGACGCTCCAAGCAGGCTACGCTGCGAGACTACGATGGAGCTACGTCGAGACTACGTTGAGGCTACGTCGACGCTACATGACGACGCTAGCACACGCTACCAAATCGTCATGTAAAATAAACGTTCCTGTTATCAACTCCGGCTCCTGAGCTCTACTTCTACCTGAGGTCAGGCTGCTCCCCGGTCCTACGGGCAGACCCCCGACTACATCAGAGTCGCTTTGCCAAGATATTTCCAGGCTAGTCGTCTTTTGTCCCAGAATAAAGGAAGCTCAGTGGGAGAAAATGTTAATAAGACAGCGAGGTTCTCACGGTGCAATGGACCCGACAAACCCAGAGTAGCGCGGCGCGTTTCACTGGTCTTAAATCGATAAGCGTTGTCATCCTATTACATTAAACCGCTTAAAACGCCCTTAAAGGGCCTCTGAAAATGCATAGAGCGAGCGAGTCATTCCCTCCTGGCATTTCCGGTCTATTCGGCACAAATCTTGAAGCCAGAAGTCTGATCACGTGCCCTCACGAGGACATAAGCCCTCGATCGGCCCATACACGAGATATATAAGTTGTTAATTGCCACTGAACCTGTTTTGCCATGCAGTCACACGCCTGTTCTGCCTTGTGTTGCATGACTATCTTGCGCGATGAAATGACTTCACTTGGTTTGTGCGTTTTCGACTGCGCGTGTTTTATGAAGAAATATGTGGTGACGTGGGGATGGCGCATGTGAAAAGGGTGGTGAAGGCGAGAAAGGAGGAACTTTCTCGTCTTTGAACAGGGAGTGGTTTGGGCCCCTTTACATAACTATTTTTTTCCGTTGTTAGCAAGCGTTTTGTCATGTTTCCTTTGTTTCGTCATTTCGTGCTGCATGCAATGTCTCTTGTTGCACGTGGCGCAGGCGCGTTCTGCCTCTCCATCTCTTTCTCTGTCCTCAAGCTCTCGTGCTGTGCATGCGGTCTCTCAAACCGCTCGTGTTAGCTTGGTTAGTTTACTTGCTGTGCATTGTCCGCCTTCGCGCTATGCTTGACGTTAGCACGCGTACAGTCCCTCTCCATGCACTGCACTGTCTGTCGCACTGTATTTCAGTGCAGCTCATAGACTCACTGGGTCTAACTGCATTGTGCGCAGCACATTTATCGAGAGAATGACCGACGAACGTCCGTTTGTTGTGGTAACATATAGAAAGGTGACAACATTAAGCGAAGTAAATCCTACTCTCCGTGCTTTTAAGAGTGTCGGAATACATGACACCGAGTTTTTGTCGCAGATTAACGTTGAGTTTTCTGAGTGCGCCACCGGGATTCAAACCTGCGATCCCTCACTCCTCAGCGCATCACTTTAAACAACTCGGCCATGCGCCACCGCTTGTGTAGGATAATAACGGCGAGCTATTTGTATACACCATTTAACGCTGGCGATATGCATATGTTGAAGGTGCTTCCGCGTGTACAAAAGCACCCGCGACATTGCCCGCAGGGCGCGCTTTAAAGCAATGCTCCTAGATTTTGCTTCTGTTTGAAAACTGCCCTAGTGACACGCACTAAAAACAGGCCCATTTCTGTACCCACACGCAATGTGGAACACCGGGTAAACAATGCAACAACGCTACCGCGCTCAGGAGACGCGGAGGGGCCACTATACGCGCATCAGCTTTCCAGAAAAAAAAAATATCTAAGAGCGTTGGGTTGTAGCGCGCCGCTCAAACACGAATAAGTAACTGGAACAGTTCTCAGTTCGCGTTCGTCCTGTGTATACCTGTGCGTTCTTTTCAAGTGTCCTTCCTTGTGGTTGAGCAGCGCAGCGCGCCGCAAGTGTCGAGCTGTTACCGTTCGCGGTCATCCTGTATATGTTCTTTTCGTGAGTCATTTGCGCTTGAGGGGTGCGCTGGAAGTATCGAGCTACTTGGTGTTCTTGTGACTTGGTAATTTGTTGCTATCGCATTCAGTCCTTCGCCTTTGCAACGAAACTGACTATTTTACTTTTAAACTCTCAATATATCACAATCATTTTTGCTACATTTGCCCTATTGTGAAAACAAATAGAAAAAACAGAAGGCAATTTTTTTTTTGCCAGAATAAACCAAAAATCAGTATGTGGGGAATGAACTAGAGTGGTGTACGTTTACCGAATAGTATTCCATCTTTTGTCAGTTTTATCTAAAAAATAATGACAAAAATTACTTGCCTTGCTAAAAAAATTTTAAAAAATGTCAACAATTAAAATACAATTGTAATTCTAACTTAAAATAAAATTGTAATTCTAGCTCCATTGCAGAAGAGACGCTGATGAATAAAATGAAACAAACCGAACGCGTTACATAGAGCAGTTTTGAAAGAAAATGGATCTTAAAGAAGGTTTAAATACATAGGAGGTGTATGAGGCCTATATTGTCCTTTCAAGACCACATATTATTGCTTCTTTTAAAGCAATGAGTTTCTGACCGTGGTTATATGCGCTCTTTATTGAGTAGTGTACCGGTTTGATCGAGTTGATAGCATTCTACAACGGCATGCCTTTCCTTTTAACACCGATGCTGTTCAGCAAATCGTTCCTTGTTCACACCGTACCAAAAAAAAAAAAAAAGAACGCCAGGCCTGCGCTGAAACCGTGTATCCAGCGTGTATGTGCCACTATGCGTCTTATGAGAACACCATAATAATAAAGGGGTATGTGCCACAGAAATTGGGTGAATCCGACTACACACCACTTCCACTCAAAAGGAAGAACGTAAGAGTTAACCCAACAAATGGCTGCGAAGCGACGGCGCCGAGCCAAAGTACACGAGTACATAAAAGGAGAGAGTACAAGGGAACTGGAAAAGATACGAACACACTGGCGGTGCGGCATTTTTTATGCTGCTGCCGCCTGCTGCCGCGCAAGCAAACCACCAATTAGCGCCTGCTTTTCCCCCTCTTTCTCCTCACATGGGCGTCACCTCCTCACCCGCACCACCTCTCTCCGTCTATCGACGAGAAGCAGGAGACGCCGGCTTCAAGGAATTAAACCAGCCGAAAACAGACGAACACAGGAAACGGTGAAGGAGACAGGAAAGCGGCTAGACTACCAACTCTTTTAATCACCAAAGCGAGGCTCAAATATATACACTCATGCGGTCACATGGTCATATCACTATCGCTCTTTACATCAACCGAACTAACCATATAGGCATATCACAAACATGGCATGCTATTACCGTGTGTCATCTTCGCATCCTCATTTCCTTCTCGTGATTACAAAAAAGATTCCAGGAAATCTTGTTCTATTCTGCGCAATGCCACAGAGCTATCACTACAGCATGCTTCGCCCTTCATCGCAATGTGAAAGGCCTCAAGTATTTCACGTGCCATTTTCTCATGACTTCGGCCCAATATTCTCAAATCATTCAGTACCGGCTCACATTTGCACTGTTTACAGTGAAGTGCCAGATTTGATCCTGTTCCCTTTTCTAACGATTTGAAATGTTCCCACGCTCTAGTGGGAACATTTCGTTAGAAAAGAACATTTCGTTAGAACAAATCGTTAGAAAAGGGAACAGGATCAAATCTGGCACTTCACTGTAAACAGTGCAAATGTGAGCCGGTACTGAATGATTTGAGAATATTGGGCCGAAGTCATGAGAAAATGGCACGTGAAATACTTGAGGCCTTTCACATTGCGATGAAGGGCGAAGCATGCTGTAGTGATAGCTCTGTGGCATTGCGCAGAATAGAACAAGATTTCCTGGAATCTTTTTTGTAATCACGAGAAGGAAATGAGGATGCGAAGATGACACACGGTAATAGCATGCCATGTTTGTGATATGCCTATATGGTTAGTTCGGTTGATGTAAAGAGCGATAGTGATATGACCATGTGACCGCATGAGTGTATATATTTGAGCCTCGCTTTGGTGATTAAAAGAGTTGGTAGTCTAGCCGCTTTCCTGTCTCCTTCACCGTTTCCTGTGTTCGTCTGTTTTCGGCTGGTTTAATTCCTTGATGCAATGCACCAACTAGCCCAACAACGAGTTCTACTAGACACGCCGGCTGGCGGCGAGCGAGCGCCCCTCGACATAGTGTCACTGGAAAATTTTTGTAGTGACTCTACCTCGACATGGCCACTCAGGTCTTGCTACTCTCGCGGTGTCGGAAATGTGGACAGCGTGCCGCTCCTTGCCGAGCGGAGGTACCGATGGGTGGGACGCCATCGCGGCATGCTTTCCGCCAATTTGCACGTACCTAAAAGCAACAGCGTATGCGAGAAGACCCTGAAGAGATGGAAGGCCAACGCTAATGACGACGTGCCCGTAGATCGTGCCCGTAGAGGTGCGAACGCTTGGCTTCAATGCGAGGTTCTGTCTCTGGAGTTTAGACATCGGTGTCGTGTCTGTAGCTGTCTGTGGTTTAACTCGGACCTGCGCTAAGAATCGATGTGAAAACAACCTCGCATTATCTTGCTAAAGCCTAGCTACGAAATAGAAGGAATCTAGGAACAACATGCATCACCTATCTAAGGCCTAGAAACAACCTAGAAGCAAACAGATTAGTCTTTAAAATCGTCCACTTTCGCTCTTTCAAGCCTTTAGCGGCTTAATGCAAGCTTCTCCCGACTTTTTCTTGGTCACAAGCTAAAGGATGAAGACCGGAGGCTGGACAAGCGCCACACAACAACATTTTCATTTTCCGAATTGTCAGCATGTGTCATAATTGCGGACTACCGCCCCTACTCGGCCAATCCCCTGCATTGGGTATGAGGCATGCTCGGAGGAAAACATGAACTACAGGGATTGGCTAGGCTCGCAGCGAAAGCCGCGCGCGCCTCACGACCAATACCTTGCAGTGGGCTGTCGCCATTGCTCAGAGCCAAGGAACAAGAAGCAGTGGTCACAGTTATTGCAGAGTCACGATGCAAAAGACGGAGTGATCTTCTGACGGACAACATCACCGAGTGTTGTCTAACGTCGGCGCTCCACCGGTCCCAACGAAAGCCAGCTGGAGACGACAGGGGCAGTAACAGTCGTACAAGGAAAGCGCACACAGACAAGTGCGGTTTGACGTTAGGCCTACTCCTCCAGGTCAGTACCGCGCCTGAGACTGCTTCGAGATGCCTGGCGAACCCTCGACTCCTTGCCGGAGGTCAGCGAGACTCGCCGCGAAGAGGTCCGATGTCACGCGCATGGACGAAGACGGGACGGCCTCAGGCAGGCAGTCAGTCGACGCCGATGCGTACGCAACCACGTCTGGCTGCGAGTCGGCCATGGAGAAACGCAACGTGACCTCTGAGTCTACAAGAGTTTCACAGCCGGTAAAAAAACTCACCGTACAAGAATAATAATAATAATAATAATATCTGGGGTTTAACGTCCCAAAACCAAGATATGATTATGAGAGACGCCCACCGTACAAGAAGACGAGGTCGGGGTGAGCACACGAACGAAGGGACAGTACCGTACACAACGAGTCAGCGGTCACCTCGAAGACGTACAAACGCCAAAAAGAGACGGAAAGAAGACTTTGACCGAAACGTCTCGGAAGCGAGAAGCAAACATGGCGACGAAGTCACCTGCAACCGCAGAGAAACAGAGAGTCCGCGCTCAGCTTGCGCCGAGGGAACCTTCTCGGCAAGCCAAGAGGATCTGTAGGAGATCGAGCTTGACATCGCGTAGCAGCGAAGCGAGTCAAGCCGTGGCCTCTTCGAGCGGCAGCTATCACACTGCGCAGGAGATCCCCAGCGACACCGCTAGCACCACGCCGGAGACGAAGGATGATGCGCCACCGACGCCAAGTGTTGTTGATGTCGAGACGAAGACCGGCAGACTTCGACGCGTGTGGCTTTGGTTAGTGGCAAACGAAGGCGCTCAAAGCGGTGGACGAAATGAGTGCTAAAAGAAGAAAACAGGTATACTTCGCGGACAACGGCAGTGCAATCTCTTGTCGTTCGACTACTGCTATTAGAATGCACGTGCGAGACAACGAAAGCGGTGTAGATGCGGTGTAGCAGAATCGCAGTTTTCAGCGTCCATTCTGGGCTCAAGTGAAAAGCTTTGTTTCGGCTATTATAAGTATCTGAATTTGCTGCTTAAATCCGCAGGAAGAGCTTGAAACGTGCTAACCTTTCTGTGCAGCCCTGAAACTATAGCAGGTTAACGCTGAATTAGAGAAAGAAAATAAAATTCATCGGGCTCTGTCGTTTGGAATCAGAAATTTGCGTTCTTCAAATGTTTCCGAAATTTGATAATTTACGGAATTGAAGAAAATAACTTAAAGATCACTAACTTAGCACCACACGCAAATTTCCATTCTGGAAACTGCAGAACCTAAGGTACGCCTGAATCAGACAAATTTCCTATATCAATCAGTCTACAGGAGTGGTCTCAAACCCGGCTAAGGTAGCGGGCCGCTGTCAAGAAATTTAAACCCACAAGGGCCGGGATAAGAAAGAACGTAGGAGCAGGGAGGGGGGAAATTCAAAATAATATTTGAAAGAGGTTAGGCTTTTCCTATATCTCTTATCTGGATCATTTCTGAAAGGGATTTGTCGTCAGAGGATTCGAACAACATATCGGCACCGATCCCCAGAATAACTGAAATATGGACGCCTCTTCTGTAACATAGAGTTTTAACGCGATATCGTAAAAAGGTGCTCGCTTCGCAGAAATCCCGGTGTCGCTGTCAGTGGCGGCGGTTACATTGGCTGTGAGTGAATAATCGGCGTTGTCCGTGAGCGAGAATTCGATATTGATGAAATTGATAAAAACAATCAATGCAATATTTTCAGTAAAAATTTTTACAACGCGTTGCCGTTGATACCGTTTCGGTGATCGCTAGTAGCTTTTCTTCTATGGGTGCGGCAGCTGTTACTTTGTTGTTTACAACAACTACGCTAACAATACGTTTTAATAACAGGGTGATTCCACGTAAGATCGAACAAACGATGGCTGGTCGACCTCTCAAATTTATTTCAAAATTTTATATATTATTGCCTGATGAGTGCAAAGAAGAGATCCGCAATTTGTTTTGCCGCCAAAATTTTTTTCCAAGCACAGGAAATCAATAATGACGAAGAGGTGGAGTGGAGCGCTCATCCGCTCTGCTGTTCTGGCCAACTTTCGTTATGAATTGCACAAAATACATTAAAGTTAGGTAGCTGAAATTTCTTTAACTAAATATATGCATGTTTTTGCTTCTGCTCAGGTATTTTTAGTTTTTATGTGTAGTGTAGATGTTTTTATAAAAAACCTCAAATTTGGCCCAGGCAACGTTTTTTTTCTTTACTTTGAACGCCCTTATCTCAAAAAAGCCTTGTACCAGAGCGACAAAAATTCCGCATTAAGTTCTTCGCATGCTTATCTAACAAACTGCCGAATCTTATAATTATGTAACGTTTCAATAAAGAAATATGATCGGGCTCATTTCAAGAAAACACCGAACAATGCAAACTTCTGACGACAATTAAAAAAAAAGCATTTTTATATTTCTTAAACTTTGTCCACTTATTCTCATCCACATCAGCTTTCACAATCATTGAAAACATGTTGCATAATTTTGTTGCACTAATAGTTACGGCCCCTCCAATGAGACCCTTAGGCAAGGATTGGCAATTCCGACTTCTTGCCCAGCAAGTGTATAAAATGCAGACCGGATTGTATTTCTTTTCATTAAAAGGCCAGCAGGTACCGAAAAAGGTGTCGCCGGCACTGAAGACGTTAATTTTGAAATACTTTGGTCACTGCAGCGGCCACGAGCGCGGGGCTCCGAGAAGGCGCGCGCGCACCCGAGATGCTCGTTGTAAGAGACGGTGCAGTGAGAGCTCGTTTTCGCGTCCTCAGACCGATTGAGTTCGAAACAGCAACACCTCTCGGGTGACTTGAACGTACGTGCACTGGAGCTTCGCTATTCTATCCTCCCTCTGTTCGCATCGCAGCTAGGTGCTGATAACACGGCGGTGATGGAAGCAAGATGAAAACTCTATAAGGGAGCTATGAGCGCTCGCTTCACGCACGCTGCTGCCTGAGAAACTGCGCTGCGGCAGTTGCGATCAGTGAAAAGCATGAACGTGGTGCTCCAGTGGCAAAGAAAAAAAAAATATGGAATGTCAAGAGAAAGAAAAGCAAAACTATCGGTAACCGGATGCGCTTGCCTATCTTAGATGTCGGCAGCAGACGGCCTGAATTGGCCGCGTGTTCGGCGCGCTGTTCACTGCTGTGTTAGCATATGACATCGCGCTCAGGACTCCTTGCTTTGACTGCTGATGTATAAAGCTGAGCAGCTTTCCTGTCGTGTAAAAGGCCACACTGATGCTTCGCACTAACATTGTTTATACGAAATGCAACCTTTTACGCCCAGCTACAAGCAATCTCACGTGAATAAATCTAGCGTGCTCCAATTCGCCCAACAATAATCTGTAATGCAGTGCACCCCCCAAAGGTGCATTTATAATGGAGGACGTAGGGCGCGTTTGAGTCACGTCTCCACACCTTCATTATCTTAGTTTAAGTGATGTTTTGTTGCTGCGCCGTTCGCCTGCACTTGGCGAGATAGTGCACGGATCTTTCCTTCACGTCACAGAACCTAAGTAATTTTTAAAGAGCGGGTGAAAACATTTATTGAGCTTTAAGAGGCCGAAGAAATTTGCAAGATCCAGCAGGTTAGGGACCTGTCTTTGCAAATACCAGGTTGAGGTCCCTAGCGCGGGACTCCAGTGGCGGTGGCCGCCGCCCAGGCGCGCCCAACTAAGGCTTGTTGGGCCTGTAAGTCGTGACAGCCGAGCTGGGTCGCCTCACCATCTACCCGAGTTGGGTTGAAGATAGGAGGAATGGCCGGGTTGGAGGGGCAGGCCCACACCATGTGATAGGTGTCTGAAGAGACAAAACCGCAATGCGGACAGCTGCCATTAAAGGAGGGGTCAAAACGTTTGAGAGCTGCCGGGCACTGCCGTGCATTCGTGAGAAGGCGTAGTATAAGAGCCGCTCATCCGCCTTCTTAATTCATTTGCAGGGGTTGTCGCAAGGCGATGGCTATCTTGATAGTATTCTGCAATATCTGTGAAGGTAGAGGCGAGATTAAAAGCATGTTCTTGATCGGGTGTGGTGAAGAAAACATCTCTTAGGCGCTCGTTTCTGCGTTGAGCGTCTTTCCTTGTTGGCCGCCGTCGTAGGCGCCTGTACCGCGCGCCGCGAGCCACACGACGTCTTTTGCTGAGGTGGGCTGCATTGCGGTGGAAGCGTCGCCACCGAAAGCGAAAGTGAAGATTAAAAAAATTAAAAAGAAACAATAAAAAAAATAAACAAAAAAGTGGGAAAGGTACAAATAACAAGGCGTAAATGATAAACATAACAGAATCGTTAAGCGGAAGATGAAAATTAACGAAAAATAAATGAAATATTAACAAATGAAAATAACACATCGTAAATGTACGCACAAACGAGCCACTCCGAAATTCTTTGCCTCAGCGTATCGCCTATAGAAACACGCGCATGGCTGCACTCAAATGTCGCAGTGAGTGGCATCGTAATCGTTGCTTTGTATATATATATATATATATATATATATATATATATATATATATATATATATGTGTGTGTGTGTGTGTGTGTATGTATGTATGCATGTACGGTCACTGATGAAAGACAAAGACGAGCGCTTGGCTTCGCGCAAGACCCCAGGACGTCTGCTGCAACGCGGCAGCGCGTAAGCGCTGTAGCAGACGCCTGGAACTGGAAGCTGAGATGCAGCGAAAATACATTCGCAATCATCGTATACCCTCGATATTAGAAGCTTCGCGTGCTGCCTTGCTATCATCTGCGGGCACTTCTTTCTTTCCTTGTCGTTTCATCAGCTTTCGCGTTGCCTCCTTGCCCTCAATAGTGGCGAGTAAGTTCAATTCGTACCATTGCTATCATACTCCCTCGAGATACGAGAATGCTTGGCTAAGAAATTGCGTGGGCAAGAGAATGCTTTGTGAATTCGGCCCCTGACCTTTAGTTGTCCACCGGCAGCCAGGCTGCTGTCCGGTTACTTTGGTATGCAATAAAGGCATGCTGTTGGACCGGCTGGATTCCTTCAACGAGGCGTGCATCACGCACAACACTAGGCAAGCGCCACACAAAATCTTTTTCGTTTTCCGTACAGTCAGCATGTGTCATAATTCCGGACTACAGGGATTGGCTAGGCTCGCAGCTAAAGCCGCGCCCGCTTCACGACCAATACCTTGCAGTGGGCTGTCGCCATTGCTCAGAGCCAAGAAGGAAGAAGCAAGAAGCAGTGGACACGGTCATTGCAGAGTCACGATGCAAAAGACGGAGTGATCTTCGGACGGACAACATCATCGAGTGTTGTGTAACGTCGGCGCTCCACCGGTCCCGACGAAAGACAGCTGGAGAAGACAGGGGCTGTAGCAGTCGCACAAGGGAAACGCACACAGACAAATGCGTTTTGACGTTAGGCCTACTCCTCCAGGTCAGTACCGCGCCTCAGACTGCTTTGAGATGCCTGGCGAACCATCGAGTGCTTGCCGGAGGTCAGTGAGACTCGCCGCGAAGAGGTCCGATGACACACGTGTGGACGAAGACGGGGCGGCCTCAGGCAGGCTGTCTGTCGAGGCCGGCGCGTACCGAACCTCGTCTGGCTGCAAGTCGATCGACAAGAAACGCAACGTGACCTGTAAGTCTGCAAGAGTTGCTCAGCCGGCAAAGAAGGTCAAGACCGTACAAGGAGACGAGGTCGGGGTGAACACCCGAACGAAGGAACAGGATCGCACCCAACGAGTCAGCCGTCACCTCGAATACGTAGAAACGCCCAAAAGAGGCAGAAATAAGATGACTTTGGCCGAGACGTCTCCGAAGCGAGAAGCCATGGGGACTAAGTCACCTGCAACCGCCAAGAAACAGAGAGCCCGTGCTCAGCTTGCGCCCACAGAAACTTCTCTGCAAGCCAAGAGGATATGGAGGAGATCGAGCTTGACATCGCGTAGCAGCAAAGCGAGTCAAGGTGTGGCTTCTTCAAGCGGCAGTTATCAAACTGCGAAGGGGATCGCCAGCGACACCGCTAGCACGACGCTGGAGAAGGAGGAGAATGTGCCACCGACGCCCCCTGTTGTTGAGGCGGATGCGAAGCTCGGCAGACTTCGGCGCGTGTGGCTTTGGTTAGTGGAAAACGACGGTGCTCAAAGCGGTGGCCGAATTGAGTGCTAAAAGAACAAATTATTTATACTTCGCGGACAACGGAAGTGCACTCTCTTCTCGTTGGACTACTCCCATTGGAATATGACGGCATATTTCTTTCTCTCCTCCGCCGGAACACTGGGTTCGCGATACGTTCTTGCTTTGATAAGAATCAGGCATTTTTGGCTCGCTGTGGTGATGTTGCCTTCAGGGTAGTCGGGTGGCGGTGACCAATTCATACCAGCCTTTAATTCACGAGAGCTCATTAGGCCAAGCTAAAATGCTACGTGAGGCCGTTCTGTCTCGCGCCCCAGCTACCACCAGCGGAATTTCTCAAGATGTCAAGGACGGTAGCGACTCGAGTGGCTGAAGATTGCAGCTTTGCGTGCATTAGGGAATGTGTCAAATCCTTGACAAAGCTGGGTCGATTGTCATACTGCAGAAAGAGCACCGGATATATCGTCAAATGTTTTGAATCTTCTGGCCTCATGGCAGTTGTGTCTGACAAAGAAGGTTTCTTCGTCCTTACGACAGAAGGTATGTTCTCCGAGAAGGGAGCGGCAGCTGTGCACAAGAACTTCTAACAGGTGTCTGAGAAGCCCGCGAAGGTGACAGCTCGTGCCACGGACCATCTGAACAATTTATAGCTTCAAAAACCAGCAAGTGAATTTAGGAACAGCAAGGGGTTGCTGATGCGTGTTCGCTGCTAAGACGCACAGACCTGGTGTTCCATTTAGAGCGATTGTTTCCGAGGAGGGTATGTAGCTCCACGCGATTCAGGTTACCTACACAGACATTTGAAGACAGACAATCGAAGACCCCTTCCATGCCTGGCTACTATAAGTCTGAAGTGACTGTTTAAATCCGCGGGAAGAGCTTGAAACTCGCGCTCATTTTTGTGCAGCCCTGAAACTATCTAAGTTTACCGCAGAATTAAAGAAAGAAAATAAAATTGATGATTTACAGAATTCAAGAAACTAACTTATAGATCCGTACCTTAACACCACACACTGAGATTTCGAAATTTCGATTCTGCAAAACTGCAGCACCTAAAGTATGTCTGGATCATACAAATTTGATATGTCGATCGGTACAGAGCAGTCGCCTCGAACTCAGCTAAACTAGCGGGCCGCAGTGAAGAAACTTAGTCCCACAAGGGCCGAGACAGCGAAGAAGGTAGGAGCGGGGAGGGGGAAATTCAACAAAATATTTGAAATACGTTAGGCTTTTCCCATATCTGATATATGGATCATTTCTTATGAGGATTCGATGTTGGAGGATTCTAACCACATACTGTACCGATCTGCAGAATAACCTAAATCTGGACGCCGGTTCTGGAACATAGAGCTTCAACGGGAAAGGGCTAAAGAGAGCTCGTTTCGCAGACATTCCGGTGTCCGTGTCCACGGCGGCGGCTTCATTGGTTGTGAGTGAAAAGTCGCCATTGTCCATGAGCTCAAATTCAATATTGATGTAAATTAAAAATTATAAAAAAATCTTCGGTCCGACTGAGAATCGAACCCCGGGTTTCTGCGTGACAAGTAGGTGTTCTACCACGGAGCATGCCAGTGATTGAAACAGCTTCGTAAAAAGAAACGTTATAGGAGTGTCATGTAGTGGAAAGGAGTCTCCTTAACCCGTGTAATATTGCGTGGCAAAAGCGTAGAATCACACCAGGAGTTAACACATGGCAGCTGCGCAACGAGTGGGTGGTTTAAAGCTACCCAGCCATTACAAAGTGTGTAGTTGCGGAGATGCGCGTGGCAGCTTACGGATGTGTAGCGGGTACTTCGCTAATTCGCAGAAGGAAGAATAATGTAGTAGTGGGCATTTCGCAAATTTACTGCCTGTAGACATTCTAGGAAAGTTTGAAACGGACAATATTACGCACAAAGTTCCTTTCCTCGCGGCATGGCTGAAGGCGATGCACACGGGCCCTGATTACGCTATCGCGTTCCGCTCTTTAATATAGCTGTGCGCTGGTCACGAAATCGCCGGCGGTGGCGCGCCGGTGTTTGCACCTCTGGCGGCGGTGCGCGAACGGTCCGGGCTTCATCGGATCAGCGGCCGCGTGTCGCGGGGGGTGGTGGGGGTTGTACCAAGTGTCTGAGGCACAACAACAACGACTTTCATGACCTTGTTGTCAAAATGAATGACATGGAAAACAAAAGACACCGGAATAACTTACTAATTTATGGCATTACAGAGGAAACAGATGAGGAGCCCAAAATTCTAGAAAAGCAGATAATATAAGGTTTATATGAAGATATGCTGGGCATTCAAATAAATCCATAGAAAGAGCTCGTAGGACTGGCAGTTGTCAGAGTCGACACAATCGCCCAATCATTCTGCGAATTGTCGACTTCAGGGGAAAAAAACTAAGATTATTTCGTGTAGCATCAAACTTAAGGGCACACAGATATCAGTATGAGAAGATTTCTCAAAGAGAGCTAGATACATCCGAGCTAATCTATGGCGTTCAACTGCAGGTGAAAGGGCAAACCGTACAGTTGTCACTGTCATTTGATAAACTAAGACTAAACGGGCTGACGTACACGAGCGATTTAGATAAAGAAGCTAGAGCTGAAATAGCAAAAGTGGGACCAGCCATACGCCTAGTGCTCCGCCTAAAGAGGCACCACTGGTAGCCATCTAGCGGGCGCCGGTGACAGTACGTGCGGGAAGCCGAGCAGACGTCAACGCTTTGCATAGCTTTGCAGTGAGGGGATGGATGGCGTTCGCGGCTGCCGATTTCCGCTTCGTTCAGGTTCCAGTGAACTAATTCTGCGCTGGCAGCTGCAGGAAAGGCACGGACCTCTGCGAAAGTGGACTTGTGCATGGTGTTTGTCACAAACGAGCGCTGAACGAAGCGCGCGTCGCCTATGGGCACCGTGCATACGTTAGCAGCCGCCATAGTCGCACGCTGCCTCCAGCGTCAAAGTGGTCTCGGCAGCAGATTGGGCGGGATAAGGGAGCAGACGATGCAAGCTGCGGTAAGCCACTGCGCCGTGCTTTGGTGCTTCGCTTGAGGCATTTGCTTTCGCGTTTGCTTCCAAAAGATGTCAAATTGTTAGCAACTGTCAGAGAACGTAGCATTAGCGCCTGTGCTTCTTTTCGCCAGACCTCGTGTATCCTCAGGCGAACGCGGCAACATAAAATACATGAGCTGAGGGAACAAAACGGAGGTGACGAGTCCGTTGAGCGAAAGTGCGCACGTGTAACGCGGGCCGTCTCGCTCACTAAACAATCACAGCTTATCACCCTCAGGCTAACGCGGCAGCGAACTCAGCGGCAGCTTGAAACTGGCGATACCAGCAATTGCACCGTCACAGCCGCTGAATGAAAAAAAGTCACAGTTTCGCCGCAACGGCGAAGCAATGGATGCGATAGCAGTAAATTGGAATGTAACGCGAAGAACGGAAAGCAGCTCGAAATCGCCAGCGCGTCGCTCGAGCCCAAAGGACGCGCGAAACGAACGCACACAGGACGAGCGCGAACTATCCTGCGTCACAGCTCGACACTTGAAGCGCACTGCTCAAACATAAAGCAGGACGCACGAAACGAACGAGCAGGTAATCACAGGACGAGCGCGAACTAACTGTCACAGTTGTTACTTATTTCCGTTTGAACAGCGCGCTCCTTTCGCAAACGCGGCCGCTGCAGCGAGCGAATTGACCTTCGTACGCTCTGTGACTTCAGCGTAGACATCGCGGGGAAAGCACAAGACATACAACCCCTCGCTCCACCGCCCCCCCCCCGGCCGCCCCCTTCTTTCCTCGAGATAAGCGCACGAAGGCAACCACGCCCTGTAGGGCGAAGAGCAATGGCGTTCGCAGGAGCGGGGCAACGAGCTTTAAAGCGCGCCACGCGCGCACCATCTATGTGGTAACTAAGAAAGCATGCTGAAGTAAATGGTGTATAGGCTTCCCAAGCAACGCTTAGCGGCGCTGCTGCTCTTTACAGGCAGCGCCATCTCTGGCAGAAAAAGAGAAACTGAGGTGTAAGCAGCGCGCGTTTTCCCTTCTCTCCACCGCGTTGCTGCTCGCTTCTGTGCACGTGCAGAGGTCTCGCGGTGCACTTGCGGCGCCTCACAATGTACCGCTTGCAGTGCGGCTTCAAAAGGATTTTCAAGCTTGACTGGCACTTCCGAAAAGCGAACTTGATAAAGTGAGAAAGGATCGTCAATCACGTTAACGGTGAAGAGCAGACGATCGACGACAACGACGCCCAACTCAAAGCGAAATAAATGCATTTCCCAAGTCGCGATTACACCGTGTAGGACGTATACCTCGAGGTAAGTCTCATTCGGTCGTGTTAAAGATGAATAATGGTCCACATGCACTCCGAAATGAAGCCGTACACGCTATCGATGTTCTGCGGCGTGGACTACGAATCATATGATTGTTGTTTTGATATGGCATGCTCACAGTAGCAGCCGTGTACTTTCGTGAAGAAACGTTTGCGGCGTGCGAAAAAAAAAGATTATACGGCCATGGCACTGCTTCCTGAGAAGGTTAGAGTCAAGTCATCCGTGCCGCTGGAGAATCACCCGCCGATTAAGACGCGAGGCAGCTAGCTGAGCTTTAACCACTGTGAAGCAAGATGAACTGCTCGCCTCGTTTTTTCGGCTCTCGAGTCATGCTTGCAGTCTCTTTATGATATCGACTTGACAGGCGTATAAAACCTGTTGTTTGAAAGCGGCTAGAAAATCGCAATAAATCAGAAGGTGGTTACTTCAAGGTGGCAATTGCAAAGCATGTATTAGGTGCCAGTTATATTTAGCGGCTTAAATGTATATCACCCTAATAAAGTGACAAAAACAAAGCAGACCTGCAGAACGATGTCAAAGATTGCTGAAAATGCACATACGTCAGTTCCGGCGTGATAAAGCAGCCTTCCCGACGCGTGAAATGCAGGCGCCGAACTTCTGACAATGTGCCGAGTTCAGTTGAATTCAACTAACCGCGCAACGCTAACGGTATAACGCGAATGTGAACGTTCAACAACGACGGGTAGGTCTCACGAGCACGGGGAATCAAAACACAAAGTTGCTTCACCTACAACCATAACTGGACTTTAACAATGCGAGAAGACAGCGAGTAATAATTACTGTAGTGGCTTCGTGCATGCGCCCATGCGCCGCGTTACTTACCGATTCAGGTAGTCGGAACTAACGAAAGCGATGAACTCTGACAGCCAAAACAGAAGGCGAGACAGCGCTGTCAGCTATCCACGCTTGCTGTCTTTATTTCTCGTGCGACACGCCCGGGAACCGATACAGTTTAACACGTAAATCGTGTGCCTTGGTGTTGTCTGCACTGTTGTGGCTGGCCACTAAACCGCAATACTTCGGACCGCGCTTGCGTTTCCGCGGGGTCGCTTCTGCCATCGCGGAAATGTGCAGCTTCGCACAGCAAGCCTCCCGGTTCAACGTACCCAGCTGACGGCCCCCCAGTTACCCGCACCGAGAGAAGAACGCGTGCGCACGTGCGCTACCGCTACCGTGAAAGGGGCTGAGTCGGCCCCGCCTAAGGCACGTAAGGTTCAGAGCTTTCCGACAGAGCCGCAGCGCGGCTGGCGCGGCGCTGTCGTCGCGCTGCAAACTTGAGCTTGGGTTCCCTATATAAATAGCTCGCTGTTAGCAGGCTCAGAGACGGTTCTCTTGGTGGCCTAACTGCTAACGCCGCGCGCTGCGAAGCGAGAGGTCGCGCGTTCGATTCCGCGCGTTGGAAAGCTTTTCTGATTTATTTTTCTTTGTGGCTTTTAGTATATACAGACATACGGTGCATGACGACGGCGACGGCAAAAATCAGCCGAGACTGTCCATATAATTGCTATCGCAATAAAACGCTTTCCATCTGAGTGAACCTGTAGCGCTCAGGAAATATCGATGGATTGTATGCTGGGTGTGCCTCTTCGTTTGACTTGGCATTTCCTACTAAGTGCCTGCTGCATATTCTGCTGTACGGCCCGGGTGTCCAATTAGACCCATCGTCGCTGTAGTGCAATGTAGCATCCATAAGTTCTCACTCGCAAAGAAAAAGAACATACTCTATCTGTTCACAAAACTCACTTTTGTCGTCGAACGAGTGCGATGCACCGTTCACGCCGATTCCGTTCATATTCTCTAAATGGAAACCGGTAAAAACGCGTGCCCAGAGAATTCCGGTAGGTGTTACTGCACCCAACAACGCAGCAATTATTCCTGGAGTTCGGAATTCCTACGAACAGCGCAACCGACACAAAACGAACTGCCCGCGAAGATACCTCGCGCCGTCACAGCGTGGAGCGAGAAGGGGTGAAATCGCGGAGCGATGTTTTATGCGATATTATTTTTATTATCCACCATCTGCGGCTGACTGATCCCGTTGATAATGCGGATGGACCGTCGCTCTGGTCAGTGGCCAAGCACGAAAAGTATAGTCATCGTAAAAGGCATCGTTCCTCGATTTCATCCCATTGCGAGCGCGTGAGAGCATCCCGCCAAATCTGCGCTTCTTGCCGCTAGGGACACCTTCGCTCGGGCAGCGGAGTTACGTCTGCACGGAGCCTATTTAAAACGATGGCATGAAAACCCGGCACTGACGGTTCGCGCGCGACAGAGCGCGCGCATCTAAAAAAAAACAAGTATCAAAAGGCGCCGAAAGCGCGCCACTTACCCTCGCCGCAGAAGACGCCACCGAGACAGCCGAACGCCCGCGCAAGATCGGGAGAATTAGAAAAATCAAAGCGGCGCCGTCCGATTGCTCAGAAAAATCTGTGAGAAGGATCTAGCCATTTCCCCAGCTTTCGCTGTTCTACGCACAGACGAACCAGGTAGGAGCTTTCCAAACACAGGGGCCCAGTGCACCTGGGTGCCGAGTCAACCGTCGCTGCATCGCTGTTTCTGTAAAGAATAAATACAGAACGTTTGAGCAAAGTGCCCTTGCACGGCGGTCGAACCGAACCAACACATGCTTAGGCTGCGATAACTTTCGTCGCCCACCAGTGTGGACATGATCAAGTGTATCCAACGAGCACCGATACGGTAGATCGAAAGCATGAGAACCAGAAGTGACGCATTAACTCGCACAATGACGAAGCGGCTAGCCTCTCCCAACGAACGGCGGCGATCCATTGCTTCCGTCGCTCTTATTTATGAGGCCTTGCGGAAAATGATAGAACCGTGGGTGGGGCGAATTTTTGCAGATGTTTGAGCACCGCACCCCACAGCAATTGTTATTCGACATCCGTTGAATTTTCGGCCACCACACGTACCACGAACGCTGCATATTTCACTAGGGAAGCGTGAACAAGGCGGAAACACACGTACAACTACGTAGGTAGCTATGGCGGCCGTCTGCTTACTTTCCCGAGAGTAATGAGCAAGTTCGCCACCTATGGCGCTTCCGTAGGCGCGCACTAGGCGTATACGCGATTTCGGGCCTCGCCATCAGCATACGATAGTGTAAGAGAACGCACACAGAAATGACAACATAAAAAGACACAACAGATTTCTGCACCGCTTTGGATTTGTTGTCTAAATGCCCGAAGTATCGTTAATCAAACTGATAAATTAGAAGATATAATCATACTGAATTGTCCAGATGTTGAGATAATTAAAGAAACATGGATTCATGCCCATATACGTAGTACCGAAATTGCACCTGTCTCGCATTCAAGGATCCGCACAAATAATGACGGCCGCGGGGTCGGCGTGGTTATCGTGATAAAGAACAGTCTAACATTTCAAGAAGGGCCTAGAACACAAACGCATGGAGGTGTTTGGCGCAATATACAGTTTGATAATACGACATTGCTAATAGGTGTTATTTACAGGCACCCTGAAGCGTCTGAGGAATATCTTTTCAAAGTACATGCTACCTAAACAAAAAAAATGAATAACCGCACAAAACTCTTAGTAACTGGAGACTTCGATATTGCTGATATAGACTTGGGTAAGTTAACTACCGGCAACAGAAGCAAAAAAGTGTGAGCACCTGTTGGATATAATGTTTGGCTTTTGCATATCACAGATCGTTAAGCAACCTAAGCGTGTCCAGCAAAGTGCTACTGCTGTGCTTGATCTTTTTTTTTGTATCGTAATCGATAACACCACACATATGTGTTGCAGAAGGAATATCAGATCATAAGATGCTCGTTCGAACTTTCTTTAGTCTAATTCGGAGCACCAGCCATAACGCCAAAGCCATCTAGTCTAGCTTTGAAAGACTATAGCCGAGCTAATTATGAAAGTGTCATCGACTATTTAGAAGAAACCTTGGACAGTTTTTCAGCTTAGACGGACGGAGACATCAGTAGTCTGTGGATAAAACTCAAAAAGTCACAGTTTCGCCGCAAGGGCGAAGCAATGAATGCGATAGCAGGAAACTAATGCTATAAGAAGTGAGGCTCGCCAATGGATACTCTCAGTTGGAACAGCGCTCCTGTTGCAAAGGCGGCCGAAGCAGCGAAGAAAACTAGCGTGCTTCAAGTGTCGAGCTGTGACACTTGACAGTTCGCGCTCATCGTCTGTTTGTTCGTTTAGCGTCCCTTGAGATCGAGTGACTTCCGTACGCTCCGTAACATGAGCGCGGATACCACGGTGAAAGCAAGAAACAACCCTCTTCCCCTCACCACCAGAAAACCACGCGAGCAGACAGCGGAAGGGCAAGGTTCTCCCTGCGCAATAAGAAGAAGCGAGCGAGCTCGCCGACGACATTTAAATGCGCCCGTCGTTCTCCTAACGCCATCTCGCTGGTAATGAAGAAACGCTTATAAGCGCAGCCGTCTCTGAGTACTCCAGCGGTAAATGGTGTGTATATAACGCTCGCCGTTACCTACGTGGAGGATCTGCGTTTCGTGGCGTAGTGGAGCGCCACTCGCTGCGGAGCAAGAAGTCCCTGGTTCGATTCCGCGCTTCGGGAGCATTTTTCTGAATTATTTTTCTTTGGGGCTTTTAGATATATATATATATACTTATACATATACGGTGCATGACGGCGACGGCGACGGCAAAATTCAGCCGAGACTGTCCATATAATTGCTATCGCAATAAAAGGCTGTAAAATAATCCAAAATAATTTAATACATATTAGTTAGTTGGCTTATATTGCCTCATGTTGGCTACAGCCGCGTAGTGTGGCTTTCCGCTCACATGACAACGTAAGAAATATGGCATTAGACTGCTAGGACCCTGCTCCTTATGGTCTAGAGTTGGCCGGCCCTGCACGAATGTGTCACAAACTATTCTCAAAACAGGCATGCGTCGCACCCTGTAGGTCTCTCCCTGATGTAATTAACTGATGTTGGCGCTCGAACATGGGGGCTGACGTTTCGTCGGTCTGCATAGTACCATTTGGGCGTGAAGGTGCAGCTCACGAGCCCAGAAGCCCGCGCGTCACTCTCACGGCTACTCGACTTACACACAGAGCTACCCACTTCGTAATGAATTGATGAAATTGAAACAGTCAATACGTCGAAGGCCGACAGCTTCGCACAACTTCGACTCGCACAGTGCGTGAGGGCAGCCAGAATTTCCTTTATCAGACCCAAAAGGAAACTGTGGGGTGGCTTTTACGACAAATGCTTTTTTTTTGCAACAAATAGATTGTTCATGTTCTATACTTCATTTCGTAGGGTGTTTCGCTCGCGCTATCTGACCAATTCAACGACGAACTGACGCGCCTGGCAAAAGTCAAATGCTCGCCAGACAGTTGCGCAGGTGACGTTCAAAGGGTGGTTTCATTCGTACTTGCTAACTCATTTGAATCTTGAAAATCAGTTCTGCGGAATCCCGCAAGGTGGCGGAAGGGTTAAGAAAGGGAAAATAGACAACCACCCATTTGTAGCACGAAGCCACAAGGAAATCCATACGGATTTATCAGAAATAAAGCTTCTTAGTCGCCGAAAAATTCGTCCTGGTCCGGGGATCGAACCCGGGACCAACGCCTATCCGGGGCGGTCGCTCTACCAATTGAGCTAACCAGGAAGCTAGCAATTGACAGCGCGAGGGCGAATTCATCGACAACTCGAAGCAACTGGACACATATTGAAAATCAGTTCTGCGGAATCCCGCAAGGTGGCGGAAGGGTTAAGAAAGGGAAAATAGACAACCACCCATTTGTAGCACGAAGCCACAAGGAAATCCATATGGATTTATCAGAAATAAAGCTTCTTAGTCGCCGAAAAATTCGGCCTGGTCCGGGGATCGAACCCGGGACCAACGCCTATCCGGGGCGGTCGCTCTACCAATTGAGCTAACCAGGAAGCTAGCAATTGACAGCGCGAGGGCGAATTCATCGACAACTCGAAGCAACTGGACACATATTGAAAATCAGTTCTGCGGAATCCCGCAAGGTGGCGGAAGGGTTAAGAAAGGGAAAATAGACAACCACCCATTTGTAGCACGAAGCCACAAGGAAATCCATACGGATTTATCAGAAATAAAGCTTCTTAGTCGCCGAAAAATTCGTCCTGGTCCGGGGATCGAACCCGGACCAGGACGAATTTTTCGGCGACTAAGAAGCTTTATTTCTGATAAATCCGTATGGATTTCCTTGTGGCTTCGTGCTACAAATGGGTGGTTGTCTATTTTCCCTTTCTTAACCCTTCCGCCACCTTGCGGGATTCCGCAGAACTGATTTTCAATATGTGTCCAGTTGCTTCGAGTTGTCGATGAATTCGCCCTCGCGCTGTCAATTGCTAGCTTCCTGGTTAGCTCAATTGGTAGAGCGACCGCCCCGGATAGGCGTTGGTCCCGGGTTCGATCCCCGGACCAGGACGAATTTTTCGGCGACTAAGAAGCTTTATTTCTGATAAATCCGTATGGATTTCCTTGTGGCTTCGTGCTACAAATGGGTGGTTGTCTATTTTCCCTTTCTTAACCCTTCCGCCACCTTGCGGGATTCCGCAGAACTGATTTTCAATATGTGTCCAGTTGCTTCGAGTTGTCGATGAATTCGCCCTCGCGCTGTCAATTGCTAGCTTCCTGGTTAGCTCAATTGGTAGAGCGACCGCCCCGGATAGGCGTTGGTCCCGGGTTCGATCCCCGGACCAGGACGAATTTTTCGGCGACTAAGAAGCTTTATTTCTGATAAATCCGTATGAATTTCCTTGTGGCTTCGTGCTACAAATGGGTGGTTGTCTATTTTCCCTTTCTCATTTGAATCTCAAGACAACATTTTAAAGCCAGACTAATATCCGTTTTCTAGAACGTCTTATGGCTCAGCACTCAACCTTCACTCGGAAATGTCCACGGAAGTGCCACCCCTGGGCAGAAATGGCAACTGCGCACATGACTGCGCATCAGCGATAATCGGCGGCAAGGCTTGATAATTGCGACGTCATTTTTAGACTGAAGGTGGCGCTATGTTAACTCGGTCGAGTGAAGAACGAACTTCAAGTCGAGGCTCGTTTGAGAAGTGGGGGGGGGGGGGGGGTAAGCCCTCATATTCTCCAACAATGCTCAACTTGATATTACAGCTATTATTACAGCTCAACTTGAAGTTGGTCGTTCACTCGACTTTGTTGAGAGCAGCGCCAACGCTCGACCAAGAATGGCGCAGTGCTTTTCAAGAGCAGCTTCCGGTGATCGTTCATACGAAGAGACCACGCGGACCACTTCTGCCCAGCGGCGGCGCTGACATCGACTTTGTGGAAACCAGGAGGAGCGTTGAGTGGACGGACGTTCTAGAATACGGAGGCGAGGCGCGCATTCACAAACCCACATGGGTTAGCGCTATAAGGGGCCTTTTTCATTGGTGGGAAAACATGCACAAGGAAATGTCACAGTGCGTTTCAGGGACTTGCCTTATTCGTTTTAAGGCATCCTTAGAGAAGGTGACCTTGTCGTCACAAGGGACGAGTATGGGAGCGAGGCTACGAACTTTTCCTGGCCTCGTCGTTGGTTTAAGAGCAAAAGAAATGCCTGCATGCTCCTGAAGACAATAAAATAAGTACAGACTTACATGCCCGTGCATCTGTCCATGCCCTGTACTTCTTTATTTGTGTATGTGCGTGTCATGTTTAAGCTTTGTTTCATTTACGCTATGGCTGCATAGAGGCAAAACAGTGAATTAACAGAAGAACCAACGATCCTGATCGACTTGGAAGCATCGCATTGCGATAGAAAAAAAACACTCATGTGGTGTTACTGACACACAACAAAAGGAAATGGGAGGAGGTTGAAGAAAGTCTGCCAGCAGGAACTACGCGCCGAATGTTTCGATATACACTGTTTTACGTATGGGCTTCGATGCCGCCATGTTGGGCTGCTAATATTGCCGTTTTGTATCTCGAAAGCTGAACGAACAGAGCTACAGTGGATGTACTATGCGCGTGAAAACGGTTGGGATGGTGCATTCAACGTTTCCTCACCTTATCAATTTACGTCACGAGATACAAAAATAAGAATACATTTGCTTAACAGCCCAAGGTGGCGGCGGCCATATGCCTTATGTAAAACTGTCTATACGAGGCTACGAACTCTAAAGATGCATGTCTCGGCGGCGGTGCTGACTTTAAGCATCGGTGGTTTGAACAGTACGGGTCCACCCGGCGGCTGCACTATGCTCCAGCGTTTTCGGCAAAACGCTCCACGCCGGCCGAAGCTAGTAAAAGGCGTGATTACACTAAAATTTTGGTTTAGCGTATTTTTGCTGCAATAGTTGCCGGGGGCCTATTGGTCATAACACGGCACATCGCTTGGTGCAGTGAACAAGAAGTACACCACATGTGGGGTTCACTGTCGTCGCCGATTTGGCAGCGCACGGGATGTTGCTGTCATGTGACACTGTCCGGCGTCGTCACTCGTAATCTTTCCACCATTTTCGAAGAGATCGTGCACCTCTGCATATAAATTGAGTCATACTAAATTAATGGGGTCAAAATTCCGCACATGCCAGTCGTTACCAGGGTCCCCCAAAACGCCTTTCTATGTTAATTAATAAACATGTCATTGAAGGTTTTGGTGCTTGCACTCCTTTATGAGAATGCTGTGAGTAGCGTGGCTAACGTGAACAGTCTGCAAATAATTTCCCTCTAGTAGCAGACAAAGTACCGGCACAAAATTTACGGAAGTGGCGCGCTGAACCACTTTCCAACCTAAGCCGAATGGGATGAGCATGGTGGAAGCTGACGGAATTAAGCGCGTTGTCTGGTGGACTGCAGGGAGCTGGCACGACTATAGTTAAGACCTTGTTCTGGGCGAGTTGGTGAATACTTGAACTCTTCATTATAGCGCTAAAAAAGATGGTCGCATTAGAGCTGAAAGCACGAGTGCTTGTTCTGTCGTCTCGTATCTTCAGTTTAAGATGTCGTCATGAAAGAATTACATCTCGGAGAAACAGGCACGCGCAGCACGCAGCCGGAAGCTAATGAAAGCAGGCTTGTCAATCGTGAAAGACGTTCCAAAAAATCGGAGCAAGTGCTGGGAAAATATGCATCGCATCGAAGAAGCTCGGCACCGCAAACTAACTGTCGCTGTATTTTTTAGCACAATCCACACGACAAGCCAGACCGATGTAGTAATTTTATTTGATAGATCACATCTCAGAATTCATTTTAGCAGACAAGAATAGTCGAATAGTACTTAACGAAGGTCACAACTTGGCATCCATGCTGGTCCATTATAAACAAGTGAAGTAAAATTGAAGATACATCGCGCAGTACCGATAATTTCGGTACTTAGTAGTCTAAATATAAAATATAAGTGATAATAATATGCCAAGACAGCTGGTCTTGTTGTCTTGTTTTCTGTTCACGCAGTCTTACGGAAGTTCTTCTCTCCAACTTCTCCAACTGTTGGTTGCCGCCACACGAGCAGACGCGAGACTGTCGTGGAAGCCGTGAAAGCACTTTTCCAAGTCACCCATAACAGAGGCCAAGAAAGGGCAGTTGGTGGCATCGTAAAGACAGACTCCCGGTATGTGGATGGCCAGAAAGGGCAAACCACTCCAAATGTTAATGCGTGTCGGTATGTACTTGCAAACAATGCCTCCCTCATTTCTGGTCATAAAGGTCAAACACCAGGTAGTTCCCGCGTTGAAAACGCCTTCAACCGCACTGTTATTAACCGAACGCATCCTCTCCACAAGCCTAAATCCAATTTGGGGCGCGTCGCACCGCAAGAGCTCGCGACTGCCATAGAGTGCCCACGGGCTGGTGTGTACGTCTTGTGGTGTGGCCCACGAGTACAAAATAGCGATGCATCGAAGGCGTTCTTGCTCACTGCGGACGGCGTTGATATCGCGGTAGATCGAGCGGACGGCCGCAAACAGACTCAGTCCTTCTACCGGGGCGAGAAACGGAAAATTGTCGGCGTCGATGGTGCGTAGTTCTTCTAACGGCAGGTTGTAGAAGACACTGCACAGGCATCGTACATCACCTTCTGACATGGCCGACTCTCGCGCTGAAGGAGATGTATGCCTGCGAAATAAACCTCGGCCGCGGTTTCTTCTTGTCGGCAATGAAGTAGGTGATCTTCGTCCTGTCGGCCGTGAGTAGAGTACCTATAGTTTAGCTTGCACTGACGAAAGCGCCGTAATCAGACTGGCGGCACTTAAAAGTAACGCTTTCTGCAGAAGTGCGTGGAAAGCTGCATTGCGCCGGCGCCAGCTAGCGGTCACTCTCGTGTTCTGCGTAAAGATGTGCCCTATAAGTCACATTCAGAAGCAGTACACCCAACTACTGCGGCCTTGATATTATCGGTAGGTATATGAATGACGTCACAAATTAAGCTTCTCAAAGTGCTGCACTCGAATGTAATCGTCACGATGATGTCACCATAGGCGTGCGCATAGGGGGGCAGGAGGGGAGGCCGCCCCCACTAATCACCTAAGAGGGGGGGGGCGCTAAACCTGACCCGTACATTAACCCTTATAGTCATCTAAGAGGGGGGGGGGGGGCGCAAAATCTGCCCCATACATTGACTTAGTAGAGTGGGGGGGGGGCGCTGCGATGAACATTTGCACCCCCCCCCCCTAATGGGGAACCCTGCGCACGCCTATGGATGTCACTACGTATGCTACCATGCGTACGTTGACTGTCTTTTTTTACCATGTTTGCACCGGATTATCACTTTTGTCGATATGAATATCGGTGGTATGCGCGCATGTTTTGCTGTCACGTTTCTTAAGTGAACACGTCTATATATCGATGTGCTGAAGATGGCGGTGAAAACGTCGTCCACCGTGTACCGCCTGTATGTACTTTGGACGTTTACGGATGGAAAACAGATACTCGTTGCGCAATGCACCTGCAAAGATTGACACAGTGAGCTAGTTCTACTCAAGTACTGTGATATGCTGTCGCGTGTAAAAACAAAAGATAAAAACTGCCTGTTTACATTGCTTACGGTACAGGCCAGGGGTCTCAAACACGCGGGCGGCCTGCGGCCCGCGGACACATCGCCAGCGGCCCGCTGCGCACGTGACGATCGTCGTACCATACTTGTTTTCTCAGTAAGGTTGTTCATGAGCTGCATGGACGTGAGTGGTCTGAATCAATCTTTTCTTGAGGCACCCCAAGCGGTCAATATGCTGTAAAGCATACCCGTTGAAAAAAAACGCTCTATATTTCAGAATCGGCGTCCAAGATTGCAGTCATTCTGCAGATCAGTATCGATATATTTCTCAGAAAACTTGCATGAAATTCGCTTCAGAAGTCACCCATATATGACATATGGGAAACGCCTGCTATCAAATGGCAACGTTAGCTGACATTTTGTTCAACTGCCGCCAATGGAGGTGAGTACGCTTGAGGGTCGTGTGCATAGATTTAGGTGCGCGTTACAGAACCCCAGGTGGTCGAAATATCCGGAGCCCTCTACTACGGCGTCCCTCATAATGATATCGTGGTTTTGGGACGTCAAACCCCAACAATCATGAAATATTTACAATAGATGCTTAAGGCGAGACACGGGTCTGAGAGGCCGATTTTTTAAAGTATTTGTTTTTCATATTCAATACGGCCTAAAAAAGCTGATCCTGAAATAATATAGCCATGTAATGCGTTTTATCAAGTTATTCGGCTTCAAAGTCAGTTTCGATACCATTTTCGCTCGCGAAACCACCTCAAACACGGTCATATTCAACGCCGCAGCGCGCGACAACCACGCCAACAGCGCGGCAATGTTGGTCTCATTTGAAAGACGCAGTATTTTATTGTCTGTTCATAGCGGAATAACGCTTTTCGTCTGGCAACAACACAGCTATCGCGTATAAAATACGATTTTATTAAGGCTCGTTCACACCGGCGACTAGCAACGGTCGCTCGACTAAATTAGTCGCGAAGCGACTGGTCGCAAACGGCCGCAAATGGTCGTCTTGGTCGCAAAGCGACTCCTTTGGCTCAGTCGCTCGCTGCTCAATTTTTCAGTCGCGCGACTGGAGTCGCAAACCTCTGAACCAATCAGATGCGCAGGAACAGGACATCAGCCTATTTTACGGGGCAACGGCAATGCTAGCTGTATACGAGCAGACGTGAATTCTATATGGCGACACATATAGGTCGCACGCAGGTGTGAACATCGGCCGTTTTCAGTCGCTTTTTGACCGCTAGTCGCAAAGGTCGCGCGATCGTTGCTAGTCGCCGGTGCGAACAAGCCTTTACTCGCACACGAATGGTGCGTTTCTATCACGTGGGGCAGTTCCCGGTTCCCTATGCCAAAGGATTCGTCTGCTACACAGCTTCGCGCAATCCGACATTTTGCGAAGAAGCCTAAGAGACGGCTGTGCGATCGGTGCGATGGCAGGCGGTCATCGCAAGTTCCAGACTGCCCATGCAGTCCGAAAGAGGCGAAAACGACTTCCTAGAGCACGCAGCTTATCACCAGTGAGACCTTCTGCCGCCAAGAACACGGAAGAAGCAGGCTGTGCCAGCGCTATCACGAACGCGATAGCCGCGACGAAAGATCACATGCGAGCTGTGCGCGTCTACACTCGTTTTCGACGCTGGAAATGTGGCCATCGAGTATCCGGCGAGTTATATTCAGCACGTGCTTTCGTCGACGTCAGCCACAGGACGCAAGCGGTCGTTTTTTCGAGAGTCGGAAGGAGCCGCGACGACTGGAATGCCGTTCACCGTCGTAAGCTTCGTGAATGAACTGCTTCAGTGCATGAGGTGTTGTGTGTGTGGCAGGCCTGGTAGCATCGCCAAGGAAGACCGAGATTATGGCGTCGCCGCGAGACTTGTGCTGACCTGTGATGACTGCGGACAACTGAAGACAGTATGGAGCTCACCGAGCGCGGCGGGGGGGGGGGGGGGGGGGGGGGCGTGGCGCACGGCCCTTTCGAAATAAACGTGCTCGTAGCTCGCGCGGCCATGAGCACAGGGATCGGACAAACTGTACTGAATGATATCTTTTCACCCTGAATATTTCACGGAGAGGCATGCACACAAAGACATACCAAGATTAATTCAAGTTGAAAATGAAGCCTGCCTCGCAGAAGGCTGCCGCGCGCGTTCTTGACGACTGCGCGAGCACTGTCAAATCGCTGTATGCCGATATGAACAATGGGAATCCTAGAAACATCGCTGTTTCCTTTGATGGGACTTGGCTGACCAGGGCCCACTCATCCCATATTTCTGTTGGACAGTGATCGCGCTATCCACGGGATATGTGCTGGTCTTCATCGTCCTATCCAACTTCTCTTTGTGCGCCAGCTAGGGCCGAAGGATGACACCCCAAGGTATCCCGAGTGGCTAGCTGGCCGCAGTTGCCAAAAGTACACCTCCAGTAATCCAGGCCAAATGTTGGTAAAAGCGGCAAGAATTTTATTTGGCCACTCATTGGGAAGGCATGGGCTTTGCTACACAACCATGCTGTGTGATGGAAATAGCCTGCAAGAGGCACAGGTATATGTCAATCGACCTTCTTGCGCAGAGGAGCCTTTGATAATTCTTTCATCTTATATTTGAGCGCACAGAAAGCGCCGCGTGTTAAAGGGACACTAAAGGCAAATATTAAGTCGACGTTGATTGTTGAAATAGCGGTCCATAAACCTCGTAGGGCTACTTTTATGCCAAGGAAGCCCTTATTTTGAAATACAATCACGTTTTAGTGGTCCGCATCGCTTTAGCGCACTTCAAATCACCCGCCTGAAATCAGTCTCACGTCACTGCTGCCGTGCCCAATGTTGCCCGCCTTTCCTGCGCGCGGCGTGTACTGGCGGCGTGCACCATTCGGGCATCCGGCAACATCACATGCATGCGGCATTTTGTCGAACTTTCTGTCAGAGCGACTTTCACAGGCGCGCAAAACACACGCGGCAGTACGCGATACCGAAACTACCACTGAGGCGCGACCGCGTGAGCGAAGCAGGGCGCCGGGCGAAGCGCAGTTCGGCTAGTTCGGCGAAAACGGAACCTTTGAACCACGCGCGCCGTTCCCCATGGTAACGCCAAAGAGGTTCTTTTTTCTATGAATCAAACAGAAACGAACAAACAGCATTTTATTACGTCTCGTGATGCACGGAAGGTTCTTTTTTTGTTGCTGCTAGTTTGATTACTAATGAATTATTGTAGGCAGACTCTCATACGTCATCGGTATCATTTTGAAAATGTGCCGCTCGTGGCGCTCATCCTGTGATACATTTAGCCTAATTTCTCGGTAAGTAGGGCACTGCTGTTGATAATATTGCCGTTTTAGACGTTGTCATACATTGAGCTTTCACTCTGACATAAATTATTTGCCTTTAGTGTCCCTTTAAGGTACGTACTCACTAGCGGCAAAAACGCGCGCGACACACCGCGCGCAGCAAGTGATGCTGTCGCGAGCGGCAGGAGTCACAAAAAACGGCAGCAACGCGCGGTAAACGCGCGAGTGCTTGCGAGACCCATTTTTCGCGGCACGCCGCAAAATAAGAACCAATCAGAAGCGAGCCGCCCAGTTGCGACGCCACCTATCTGCATGCAAATAATTATAATGCGTGGCCTCCGAGACTAAACAGACACACACACCGTAAACTCTCGAAGGCCGTTCCAAGGCAATAGGCCGTTGACAATGCAGCTTGTCCGCACTTCGCTGCAGGGTTCGGTGGACCCGTGCAATTGCACGAGCGGTGTTCAGGAGGAGTGATTAAGGGGAAAGAAGGCGCGGAAGCAGCTCCGGCGAAAGGCACGCGCGCGCGAAAACGAAATCGCCTGAAGGTCAGGGGTGTAGCCAAGGGGGGGGGGGGCACACCGGGACGTGCCCCCCCCCGCGAATGTTTTTTTTTTTTTTTGCCATGACATACAGAGCTCAAAATCACACTCGATCACATCTGCCTGCCCGACCCCCACTTCAGATCAAGGAGGTGACCCCCCCCCCCTCCCCTCTCCCCGAAAAAAATTTCTGGCTACGCCCCTGCTGAAGGTACGTTCTCACTTGCGGCAAAAAGACGCGCGACTCGTCGCGCGCGGCGAGCGATGCTGTCGCGAGCGGCAGGAATCTCGAAAAGCGGCAGCAACGCGCGGCAAACGCGCAAATGTGTGCGAGACCCATTTCTTGCGGCATGCGGCAAAATGAGAACCAATCACATGTGAGCCGTGTATTCGAGTCGCTACCTGTCTGCAAGCAAATAATTATAATGCACGGCAAATTGTTATACTGCACGTCTCAAAACCACGATATGATTATGAGAGACGCCTTCGTGGAGTACTCCGGAAGCTTTGCCCATCTGGTCTTTTTTAAAGTGCACCCTAATCTAAGCACACGGTCCTCAAGCATTTTCGCCTCCATCGAAAATGAGACTGGAGAGGAACACGTACGCCGCAAAATCTCGGAGGTCATGCCTAGCCAATAGGCCGTTGTTAAGACAGTTCGTCCACACTTCGCTGCAGGGTTTGGTCGACCCGTGAAAGTCCACGAGCGATGTCCAGAGGAATAATTAACGAAAGATCAGGCACGGATAGCAAATAATGGAAGCAAAGACCGAGTATTTAATCATAAACAAGGCATGAGTGAATACGTAGTCACTCAGAGTAATAATGAGTGACAAGCAAGCACCGGAAGGAACAATACTAGAAACAATAAATACATACACCGCGCCGTGTTAGGAATGGAAATATATTAAAGTAAAACCTCGGTGAAACGAATCTCACGGGATCACGAAAAATATTCGTATCATCCGAAATTCGTATCACCAGAAAGTGTGGAAAATTAACGTGCGACAAAAGAAAGCTGGCGTATATTTTCAGTTATTGCTTTCCAGGTCCGCAGCAAAGTCACGAACAGCTCTAAATGATTACCACCGAAGTCTTTAGACGTCAAAGATCATACCTGCACTCGTAAATATACGACCCATGCGCGCGTGTGTAATTATTGAACCAGGTGTATTGTGACCCGCGATAGCTAGTAGCCCCTTCCAAAACTCAGTATGCTTTTTCGCGTGACAGCATAGTGGTGCGGCGAAAGTGAGTTAAGGAATGCTTTGCCACGATACATGAAGGCCACAAAATTTCAGAACCGCGGTCCTATGTTATTATTTTCTTATAGCGGTGGTGTTGGGGATGTTTTTCGAGAGATCCTCGAAATGTTTTTCGGGTGTTTTTCGATATATTCTTCTTTCGGTCCTCGTCGGCCTATCAGAGGATGTCTGATACACGAGGACATCGCTTGCATGGAGGACATGACTTGTAATCAAAACGCGAAAACACACTGAGGCACATTAGGGCCTCCAAGATTTGCAAACACAATCTCGGAGGCTACGACGCGTCACTGAATGTTTATCGTGATCATTGTGTAAAAAAAGAGTTTTTCTTACACCGCGATTCTGGCGAATTGGCGGCGCGTCGCGCATGCCCGCGCTTGCGTTTCTGCGCCCGCAAGTGCTTGGCGCATCTTCCGCGACAGCGCGGACAGCACCTCTTCGTACCTGCGAGGCAGCGTACGTTCGTATCAAACGTCGCGGGGTGAAAATCTGTTCGCAACAGCCGTACTCCATTACATTGCAGGTCAATGGGCCTTGGCCGGGGCCAAAGAAAAATTCGTATCACACCGAAATTCGTATGAGCCATGATCGTATCACCGAGGTTTCATTGTATATGAATCAAACGAATACGTAAGTGTTATTTAAATATTATTTCATTCTTCATCAACACCACCTGAGATTAGAAGAAGACACTTCACTGACACAAGCCACTTTCAAATTTATCGATTACATAGAAGTAATCCACAATTTAAAGTTCTCGAGTGACATCATACAATAAAAAGTATGCACTAAGTGGTTGAAGTACGCACTAGGGACAGGATATAGCTGTGGCGTTCAATTCTTAAAGGCGAAGCTTGGGTGTCCCAAGTTTTTATTTGTTTTTTTTTTTTCTATTACGGCGGGAAATTCCTATTATTGATGCTGGAAATGCATCATATTGCGGACGTGCTTGAATATGTGATTGTGAAACGAAAGCAGCGTTGTTTAAACTAAAGCCTCTTAACTAAGGTGGTCACTGAACGATGCCGAGTTTGCATTCAATCTCTACCTTTTTTTCTGCTCTTTGTTGAGCTATAACAAATGTATGTCTGGCAGCAAATATGACACGACTGGACATCTACACGCAATAGCGCGAAATGATAAATTTGTAAACTAGGGATGTTAAGTGTGTGTCTGCATATTGTCAAACCGTCATCACCACCTCATCAGCTTTTATGATCTTCTTGGAAGTAATTTTTCAGATTATGAGAACAGCAGGGGCGATTGGGCGTCCTTGCTTTGAAAAGCCCGCGGGGCCGACGCAATACAGTCGGACGAAATATATCGAAGAGGTTGAGAAGAAGGGTGCCCATTCGAGAATTTGTCTTTTGCGAGCACAGCCAAGCGCCTTGCACGCACACATTCAAAGCAAGAAAACGGCTGACTCACAATCGAGCAGCCAGCCGACCGCTCGTCGTACGCGTTGCTGTTATCAATCCGCGGTTGTGGCAGTTGGGGTTCGTGCGCGTTGGTAATAGTGGATATTGTGTTCTTGCCTTTTATACCTATTGTCGTTTTGTCTTGCCTGGCATATGCGCCACGGTTTAGTTGGAGATCAATACGTCACGTGGTGTGAAATACGGTGAACTAAAAGCGGTATCCCATCGCTGTCTACGGTCCGCAAGATTCTTTCACCGCTGCTCCTTCCGCTAGTAGAAAAAAGGGCGCGCGCAAACGCCATTCACGCATCGCCGCAATGGAGGCTTTTTTGGTGATGGTGCGGTCGTACCCCTCTTTGTACGACAAGTCCAACGTGGACTTCAAGGACAAGGAGCTGCGTGCAAACAGGTGGCCCATTATTGGACAACAATTTCCCATGACAGGTAAGTAATTCATAAGCTTTTCAGGGTGTTGTGTGTTTCGCGGGCACGTGTACCAGTATGTAAACGTGTTTTTTTATGTATATTGCGCAGGTGAGCAGGCAACGGTCAAGTTTAAGGACTTCCGGGACTGCTGGCTGAAGATACCGGTGGAAAAGAGGAGAGCTCGTAAAAGTGCAGTTCCTGACAAGGGCGGGAAAGTGAAATCCGAGTGGGCCTACTACGACATTGTCGATAGTATTTGTTATATCGTGCATAATGATTATGACAGCATTAGCGAAGACATCACTGTTTATTCTATCTTCCTTCTCCCTGAGGCGGCCGCCAAGCGCGTGCCATCTCACAGCGCCGTCGTCGGTAGCGACGCCTTATATAACATATCCCCTTTTGCAAAAAAAAAAAAAAGACACAGTTCTCCTTTACTGTCTAACATAGTCCTTCAACTTCTTCGGAGTCTTCTTCTTACGTGCGCTTCTTCTTACGCACGCATCACATCCTGACAGGTTAGGGGAAACTTGCGTGCTCTCTGCCGCATATGCTCCAGGGTCTGCATTTTCACGGCTATCCACTCCTGATGTGTCATGTTGTGATGCACTAGATGACTGATTAGATGTCGGTGACCAGTTCATGACAGCAGAGGTGCCGGATTTCATTTTGTTGACAGCTCCATGGTGAACAGCGGCTAACTTCGATGCGTTCCACACTCGCCCATCTTCCAACAGATACGAGGCTGGTCCACGTTTTTCAATTATCTTCTTGGGCGCGGAGAATTGTGGAGACAGCTTGCCATGAACTGTGGATAACTTAACCCGTACGTAATCACCAACGACGAAGCTGGGTACCTTGGCTCCACGTTTTTCATCGGTGTAGCTCTTCGACATCCTTTGCTTGTTTCTTACGCGCTCTCGCAACTGCTCAATCGCCCTTGACGGGTCCGCGCTGAAGCATTTGTCAGGCAATCCCACGATGTCGAGTCTTGTGCGAGGTTGACGTCCATGAAGAAGAACAGCGGGTGCCACACCAGTAGTCGCGTGAGGCGTACAGCGATATACTTGCAGGTAATCAAGCATGGCTGTTCTTATATCACGGCGTTCAAACAGGGCTAGTTGAATATATGACTTCAGCACCCTATTAAACCTTTCCACCAAGCCGTTAGCTTGCGGGTAATACACAGAAGAGTTGTAATGCGTTATTCCGCGTTCTGTGAGAAATTCTTCAAAGCTTGCTGAAGAAAACTGTGGTCCATGATCGGATACGAGACCACGTGGGTATCCTTCTCGTGCAAAAAGTTCAAGTAAAAACTTCTTTACTGTAGAAGTGGTCGCATCTCGTACGAAAGCCACTTCGGGCCACTTGCTGTGATAGTCATTAACAGTAATGGCAAATCGACAGTCGGCTGAAGCTTGGGTGAAAGGTCCCACGATGTCGATAGCAATCTTTTCCCAGGCTCTGTCGGGAAGAGGAACGGGTTGCATCGGCGCTGCAGAGGTACGTGCAGACTTGTCACAAGACTGGCAAATCACACACGTGCGCACAAGTTCTTCAATGTGGCTATCCATGCATGGCCACCAATAGGACTCTCTCAGGCGCGCTTTGGTACGACTAATGCCTGGGTGTGACTCGTGGGCCAGATCCATAAGACGCCGTGTCACAGTCGCAGGCACGACAATCCTGTCACCCCGGCACAGTATATCACTGACGACAGAGAGTTCAGCTCTCACGTAAAAGTAAGGCAGCAACTCTTTTGACAATGCTTTCTTGTCAGGCCAAGAAGTAGTCGTGAAGTGCTTAACTTCACAAATAACCTGATCATTGGCACTTGCTTCTTGAAGTTCTTGCATGGTAACTACTGGAGACAAAAGAAATATAAATTCTTCTTCGGATGTATCGCGGATTGAACTCTGTACGGGTAACCTGGAGAGCGCGTCGGCCACGACGTTTTCGCTGCCCTTCCTGTATTCAACGGTATAGTTGTAGCAGAGCAACCGTGAGGACCAGCGCGCAATCCTTAATGGTCGGTGACCAGTGCCTTTCGTCGAAAGGAGCGTAACCAAAGCCGCGTGATCTGTTCGTAAGATGAAAGGTCGTCCCCACAAGTAAACGTGCCAGTGTTCGCAAGCCCAGACGCAGGCAAGGGCCTCACGTTCGCCGACTGAGTATTTCCGTTCATGCGGTTGAAGTGTGCGTGAGGCAAATGCGACAGTTTGCAGCGAGGTTCCGTTATCCTGCTGAAGTACAGCACCTAGTCCATATCCGGAGGCATCAGTTGTAACGTACACAGGTAAGTCAGGATCAAAAACATGAAGAACTTCGCAAGATGTAAGCAGAGATTTCAGCCGCTCCAAACTGCTGTTTGCTGCCGCGCTCCAAACGAAAGGCGCATTTCCCCGAAGCAAGGCACGCATTGGCTCGACAACATCAGAAAAATGAGGGATGAACTTGGAGTAGAAGCCTGCAAGTCCCAGCAGCGAGCGAAGTTCGTTTATGGTTGTAGGTGATGGTGCCTTGGTTATCGCCTCAATGGATGACATCAACGGAAATAATCCTCTGGCGGTGACAACGTGGCCTAGGAAAGTCAACTCTGCTACGTCAAAAACACATTTGTGGTTGAGCCTGAGGCCAGCATCAGAAAGACGTTTCAAAACAGCGCGCAAATTGCCCAAATGATCCTCTCGGGAGTGCCCATACACGATGATGTCATCAATGTAGAATAGGACACATTTGCACCCTTTCAGGATCATATGCATCATTTCTGAAACGCTGAGGGCGCCGATGCCAGTCCGAAGCAAACCCTATTGAAGCAGTCCGTCATGCGTTATGAACGTGGTAAGGTCACGGCTCTCTGGACTGAGCGGTAACTGGTGGTATGCAGAAGCTAAATCTAGCTTCGAGAAGCGCTGTGCCCCAGCCAAGCTGTTCAGGAGTTCCTCAGTTTGCGGCAAAGGAAAACTGTCGACTGCTACAGCTTTGTTTGGCTCCCGTAGGTCAACGCACATGCGAATCGAGCCATCTTTTTTTCTGGCTACGACAATAGGTGAGACCCACTCTGAAGAGTCGACGCGCTCAATGATGCCCTGAGCTTCTAATTTCTGAACTTCGGCCGAGACTTGCTCGCGAATGACGAGTGGTAGGCGTCTCAACTTGCTGGCCACCGGTTGGACAGACGCGCGAACTTTGACCTTGTGAGTAAAACCTTTCACAGTTCCCAGCTCTTTTGCAAATAGGTGCTCAAACTCGGACCGTAATTCCGGAGGTAGCACAGGAGTTTCTTGCGTCATTAGAAGACACCTGAGAGGCGACCCGTGAATCTTCATATCCAGAGCCGCGATGCCATCAAGTCCAAGAATGGTTGTTCCTCCAGGCACAACGTAAAGTAGGACAGAAGTGCATCGGCCATGGAATGAGGCCGTAGCAATGAAACATCCTTGTATAGGAATTGCTGACTTAGAATAATCGAGGAGCTGGACGGACATAGACGTCAGTGGATACGCTTTGGAAAAGTGGCGTTGGTAAAGTTCTTCGGCCAAGATCGAAACCGATGATCCTGTGTCGATCAAGAATGACACAGAAATTCCTTCAATTTCCAACGCTGCGTAAATTCCCTTTTTACGGCTCCAGATTTGACAGACACTTAGGTGGTCGTCTGGGTCAGCTGTGTCGTTATCTTCGGCGACATGCTGAACATGTTTCTCACACTTTCGTAGCGACTTGCACACCTTTTCAAAATGGCCCATTTTCTCACACTTTCGACACTTATGTGCCTTGGCCTTGCACTGCGAGCTATTTGCAAGGTGGGCCGTAGAACCACAACGGTAGCATTCCTGCTCTTTCTGAGATCTGCGACACTGACTTTGCATGTCATAGCAAGTACACGTGCTACAATGCCTTTCTCTCTGATATGAAATATTAGCATCTTTTACACGATGAACTTGTGATTCATCTTGTGCAAGTTCTCTTGCTTCTCTAGTCGCTTGATCGTGCTGTTTCGCAATGGTAAGAGCCCTAGAAAGCGTGAGAGACTCTTCCAGCAGAAGGCGTTCACGTAAATACCCACTTGTAGTTTTCTCAATGAGCTGGTCGCGTATCATGTCGTCCGCCAAGTCACCGAAATTGCATGCTGCTACGAGACTTCTCAGCGCGGTGACGTAATCAGCCGCAGTCTCACCTGGGGCTTGCGTACGTCGACGGAAACGGTGACGCGCTGCAGTGACGTTCACCGTGCTCTTGAAGTGACCTTCCAGCGTCGCGATGGCGTGGTCGAAGTCATCCGGGCTTGGAGACGACGCCAATGTTCCTCCCGCAGCGCTTGCAGCCATAAGGCATGGGTCGTCCGTTGTCGCCAGTGTCTGGAAAATGCGCTGTCCTTCCAATCCCAAGCAGTTGAGCAGGATCGCCTTCCGACGAATAGCAGGTAGATCGGAGGCGCCCGAAGCAATCATGTAGTTCTTGAATGCCTGAATCCATTGCTCCCATGGGATGTCCGGGTGTCCAGGTGAAGACAGGAACGGAGGTGGCGGTTGTAGCCCCGAAATACTCATCGTGGAGGAAGTCTCAGCTGAGTGTCAAGCCGGTAGCACATGGATTGGTGAATCTTCGTCGCCAAAATATGTTATATCGTGCATAATGATTATGACAGCATTAGCGAAGACATCACTGTTTATTCTATCTTCCTTCTCCCTGAGGCGGCCGCCAAGCGCGTGCCATCTCACAGCGCCGTCGTCGGTAGCGACGCCTTATATAACAGTATTCTTCGAAACACTCCATACTATGCAGAAAAGTAAGATTGAGCTCTCGTTCACCGTCGTTCTTTCTCGGAACGGTGAACCGATGTGGTGCAGACAGTGGAAATTATGCTTTCGGGGTAAATGTATGCTGCCGCAGAGATTTCATTCAGGCAGTATTGACTTTTCTCCAAGGAAGGTGTCATATGTCAAGTTCCTGTTGAATTTCATAAACAGATTGGTCATTGCGTTGCTTAATTTTTTATACTTGGTGCTTTTTACCCTGCATATAGTGTCGAGGGCGGTATGCACCTCGCAACTAAACGGAAGTCGAGCACCGCAGCAAGGTAGCGGCGGCGGTCGTATCCGACGCCAGTGCTATAGATAAAGGCATGTGCAACGATAGATCAGAAGACTGAGTTGAAGGCTTTCATCTGACTACTTGATGGTTTGGCGTACAAAGGACGACTGCATCAAGCCCGACAACAGAGAAGCGCCTCGTTTCAGTGATGCTCTCGTGCTCAAGAGATGTGAACTTTCCAATGGAAAATGGCCTTCCTTACTAAGTGATGTTTTCTGGGCAACCAGAAGCACTCTCAAAGCTCACCAAGAGCAGTTTCAACACCTCCGTGAGTAAGGCCCGTATTCTGAAATGCTCCTTACCTCAGATCATTTACTTACCTTACGTGAGGAGCCCTTCATGCCTCCTTATCTTAAGGAGCTCCTTGAGTGAGCCAGCGTATTCTAAAAGTTTCCTTCAATCTTCCTTTCCAAAGGGCCGCCTCAATAAGGTAAGGTGCGTGTTTCACATGTCTGGGATACGGGTCTCAGAATACGGGTCTATATCGACTCAGTCGGTTTCAGAATACGGGTCTATCTATATCCACTGCTGAAATGAGGAGGCTGACGAGCTTATCGTCACTGACAGCCGAATACAATATCATCGTGCAATCTCATATTCGGCATCAAGCGGGCGAGTCGTCCACCGACTCGTAGACATGCCATCTTCATCCTTACCCGAACCCAACCGTGTTACTATGTGTATTGTGATAGCCCTATGGGAATTGAGCGCGGTAAAACAGAATGCTGTGCCTAAAGCCACGTTTCCACGAGTACTTCTCTGAAAGCGGCGTCGCCGGGGCTGGACTTTTGACCACTGCGGTGTTCTCTGTAAGGATGCGTACGTGTTATACAGGGTGTATCAGCGAACACTTTCGAAAATTTCTAACGGTAGGTTTTTTTAGAAAAAAGCCGGCAGATCCCACGCATTGTGGGAATCGATGTAATGCGAAGCAGCCAGCAAAGAGCTGCATACATCGTCTTGTATGTCATTGAGGAAAATGCGTGTCATGGTTTTCATGTTAACTCCTATTATTTATGTTCGTCACACGGTAACGTCGCGCAATACCAACTTGGGGGTCGATCAACCTAGAGAAACGGCCGCCAGGGCACCATGAGCGTGGCACGTAAGTCATGCTGTACATGACATGTGTGTCATGACTTTCATGTGAACTCGTGTTATTTATGTTCGTCACACAGTCACGTCGCAAGATACCAATTTTGGTGTATATCAAGCTAGCGAAACGGACGCCAGCGCCCCATGAGCGTGGCAGGTAAGTCATGCTGTGCATGACATGCGTGTCATGATTTTCATGATAACTCGTGTTATTTATGTTCGTCACAAGGTCACGTCGGAAGAGACCAATATTGGTGTATATCAAGCTAGCGAAACGGCCGCCAGCGCACCATGAGCGTGGCAGGTAAGTCATGCTGTACATGACATGCGTGTCATGATTTTCACGATAACTCGTGTTATTTATGTTCGTCACATGGTCACGTCGCAAGATACCAATTTCGGTGCATATCAATCTAGCGAAACGGCCGCCAGCGCCCCATGAGTGTGGCACGTAAGTCGTGCTGTACATGACATGCGTGTCATGATTTTCATGATAACTCGTGTTATTTATGTTCTTCACACGGTCACGTCGCAAAATACCAATTTCGGTGCATATCAATCTAGCGAAACGGCCGCCAGCACCCCATGAGCGTGGCACGTAAGTCATGCTGTACATGACATGCGTGTCATGATTTTCATGATAACTCGTGTTATTTATGTTCGTCGCACGGTCGCGTCGCAAGATAACGATTTTGGTGTATGTAAAGCTAGCGAAACGGCCGCCAGCGCACCATGATCGTGGCACGTAAGTCATGCTGTACATGACATGCGTGTCATGATTTTCATGTTAACTCGTGTTATTTATGTTCGTCACACAGTCACGTCACAAGATACCAATTTTGGTGCATATTAAGCTAGCGAAACGGCCGCCAGCGCACCATGAGCGTAGCATGTAAATCATGCTGTACATGACATTCGTGTCATGATTTTCATGTTATGACTTGTCATTTATGTTCGCCATACAGTCATGTTACGCCATACCAATTTTGGTGCACATTCGATTAACCAAGCGACCAGGAGAGCACGAAGTCGTAGGCGGCTAGATAGATAGATAGATAGATAGATAGATAGATAGATAGATAGATAGATAGATAGATAGATAGATAGATAGATAGATAGATAGATAGATAGATAGATAGATAGATAGATAGATAGATAGATAGATACGGTCAAAGTCGCAGAAGTTCGCTAAGAAATGCTTCGCATTTAAAAAAGTTGATGCTATGTGCTATAAAGCAAGTACTTCTGACTAAAGCCCATGGAATTGCTGCTCAGGCTTAGTGATTGACTCCCGCGTAATGCTTTTATTGCTATTTTGTGTATACAAAAACTTTGACTTTATACGTAGATGATATTTGCTAAGTTGCTTGCTCAACTGGGATTAGTCCAATTCGCATTTGACTCAATCGTTATCAAAGCCCAAGAACAGGAGGATCATGATGACTGCATGCAGTCAGAAATGTATGCAACGATCAAATTTTAGCAATTGGGGGAAAAAGCTTTCAAACGGTCATTACCATTTTCGTGTTTAGGAGGTCAGTAGTCGGAAAAAGTAGAAGCATCGTACATCCTTCATAAAACTGAACAGCTTCCCAATAACTGGAAAAAGTGACATGGGGGCACTCAACAAGACTACTTATCTAATATAAAAGATGTCCCAACAGCTGCATTAATGCTGCGATCTCAAGGTTGTAGATTTGATGCCTACCTGCAGCAAGTTGATTTTTCATCCACTTTAATTCCTTTCCATTTATGTCATAATTACTACTCTACAGTTAAAACCTACAAATTATGTACCTTATGCCTTCCTTCGCTTCATTGTCTCTAGGGTCTCATATGGTTTAATCCCATTTTTGTATTTTGAATGAATAAAGCTGGCCGCATTGTTTTGGAAACTTTGTTAGAGCACAAAATTGATACTTGTGATGATGCTTTGCGTCCTCCAAAAACGTCCTATACGAATCCATGAAAATCCTTGTATTTGGGCTTAGAAACCAGTATGAGCCCTGTTCACTCCTGTGCATTTTTTCCGGTAGTGCTGCCTTGTCAGCAAGGTTTATGTGATTTTTTTTACCTTCTGATAGCTCTAGGTGTTTTTTTTATTTATTGAAGTGGCGCTATACATACTGCTTAACTTATTTTGTCAACTTGGATGCGATTTGCACATTACAGTGGGAAGTTCTCTGATATGTCAAACCACAAATATTTGGAAACTTGAACAACAGTTGTTGCTTAAAAATAAATATTTTACTTCGGAAACTATTCGCTTGTTTTTTTCCAAGTAGCACTGAAACTCGGCTTTCGTCCATTAAAAGAAGCTAGTAGAGAAGAATAGAAGTTCATGGAATTGTTGACGTGTTGCTGCTTGGCATGTGCCTTGTTATTGGCCGCGAGGAGTTACGGAGTCGCTATCTATCGGACGCGCCTGATGGCGTGCTAGGTAGGATACCGCTGGCGTGCTCCCCATAGGTTTTGCTGTCGGCGCTCTACAAAAACACCTCGCGGGAGCCCTCCAGGGCATTTCTGTAAGTACTTTCGAAAGGAACTGTTTCCTTTACTGTCAAAATATTCATTTTCGACGAACTGAAAGCACAAGAGAGTCTACAGTCGCTGTCTCTTTGCAGAAAACCGAGCACCCGCTTCACGCGGTCGCCGCGTTGGAGACCCCTGAACCGGCTTCTTGCGGAAAGGTAGTCACTCGCTGAGTGCAAACTATGCGAAATATCTTGTTAGAGTAGACTGCCTGTATAACCAAACGGAGCATAACAAAAAGAGGCCTCAAGCCAGCGATCGCACGGGTTCGCGACGACTGACGGTGCCTCCGCATGTATGAGCGTCTGCATATGTTCGTACTGATGGTTTCGCTTTTGCTACGAGCGCGTTTTGACACCGCGCTGTGAACTTTAGGCCGCAAAGCATGAGAATTTGTGAGTACACAAACAACTACTGTTGCACGGACGCTATCAGAGCCGTTCAAAAACAATTTCGTTACAACTGCGGCTTCGGTGCGCATGGCAACTTTGTGATCTGCCGTCCCGATGATTCAGTGTTTTTTTTTTTTTCTTTTTCGGTTTAAATTCGGGCACGTTTCAATGTCATTTGACAAGCTGTCTCGCACTGCGTATTGATCGGTCTTCTCAGCGGGCAAATGCCGCTGCATCTGTTTCTTTATTCAGTTTTAATTTTCCTAATTATCGTCCCCTTTGCATTCCAGTGAACTTGCCGCTCTCTGTCATCAACAAATTCATAGCTTCACCTCTTCGAGATTATTGGGGGAAGGAGAACCAGTCTACGAGACCGAGCATGTAGTAGCATATGCAACGCTAAGCAAAAGAAAGCAAGCGCAGTAACGTTTGTCGGACTTGTTCTGCAAACGTCGACTGTGAATTAGGACCCACATGAACTTGAAATAGCGTTGAATAAAATAGAAGTTATTGCAGCAACCAGCAGCCGCAAAAGAGGATAGTAATTATTTGGCGAGTACCCCAACAATTTCGGCAGCAGTGTCGTGTCTAACGCCAACAGGGTGGCATCTTTCCCACGTAAATAAATGAGGCTCCAAGAAAATAGATGGGGTTGGAGAGGCCCAACGTGAGTTTGAGAGTGGCACATATAAATTTGGGCTTTTAGCACATTGTGTTTGCGTCACAGCACACAGCCGCAGCACACAGCCGCAGCATTTACTTTTTGGTTATGTACGTCTACCAGCAAACGTCGCGTAGCTTGTGAAGGCGAAAGCCTTAGATGCCTCTTCAAACGGGAAGGTTGACCGTCGGCGGTGTCAAGACGAGTGACGCAAGAAATTATAGTGACGTGATGACGTCACCATATGTCGTCACCGTAACGTCATCATGACCTCACAGATCTAAATTTCTAACCTGATTATGACATCACCATGACGTGACATAACTAGATGTCACATGATGACGTATTCACACGACGTGGTCCCTTTGCATTGCCTCCGTGATCGGTGGGCCGATCACGGAGGCAATGCAAAATTTATGTAGCATATGAAGGAATGCAAAACTTACGTAGGTTATGAAGGGGAAAGCCCTAGATGCCTCATCAAATGAGAAGATTGCACGTCGGCGTCCCGCGTCAGCGGCGTCAACACGAGTGATGAAAAAAATAACCGTCACGTGATGGTGTCACCATATGACGTCATCATAACGTCACAAATCGCCAAAATATGTAGCGTCATTATGACGTCACATAACGTGACGTCACATGATGACGTATTCACACGTCATGGTCGCTTTGCACTGCCTCCGTGATCGGTCACGGACGCCGTGCAAAACCGCGTTACGTGCAGAACGATTTTGGAGGGGGCGCGGGAGAATCAGAAGAAGATGGCTTTCGCCTTCTAGTCATCTTGAGCGAATGCATAAGGGACCCTGAGAGTTTTTTTTAATTCAACGTACCTAAACAATGACTTGCGCATCTTCAGCCGATTTTGTGGACGCTGAGCACGGGGCCGACGATCAAGAGGTCGCACGGGAGGGTTCTGACATGGCATCCCACGTGGTAAAAGGTAGCGCTTCTACCATCCTGTGGCAGATAAGCAATCATCTCAGTGCGCGCTGTCTGCTACTCACGGAACATCGCAGGCCCGACGCTGTAACGAAAGTCTTCGTCGCGGAAGTGCTTGTTGGACACAAGACTCGTAGCCGATGGCTACTTGCCGGTTCTTTGCTTTACAACGCATGCTTCACGCATTTACTCGTCCCGCGGTTACCGGTGCAGGCTCACACTGAACTCCGTTGCGTAAGCGTCGCACTGCGGCACCGATCGCGGTAGAACCCCATGTTCGTCGCCTTCGGAGGCAGCCACTCTATTAAAATGGTTTCAATTGAGTAGAAAATGAGAGAAAATTTACGAATTTGAACAGACCGCAGCGCATGTGGGACTTGAAACTCGTTTTCAGAACACGCGGCAGTGCTCCACAAGCAGCCGACGCGGCCGCTGAGACCACGTGATGCTGCCAAGCACGTCACGCCGACGATGGCGCCGGCGTTTCCAGTGGTGGGCCTCGAGGTCAATAAGTGTCGTTTACTCACAGGTGTTTGTACCCTCCGAACACTACCTGAATGGATAAAGGGATTCATGTGCACTGCTAAATATAACCTTCCTGCCTTTTTAAATGCGAAGCATTTCTTAGCGAAGCCCTGCCACTTTGGCCATTTCATCTACGTATCTATCTATCTATCTAGCCGCCTACGTCTGGGCGCTCTCCTGGTCGTCTCAATAACTTGTAATATACCAAAATCGGCATAGCACGGGATCAGTGTATGACGAACACGATTCACTGGTCATGACATGAATAACGCAAAATGGCTCTCGCGTATGTCATGAAACCCTCTCTCTCAGTCACGTGTGGCACATACCCGTAAACCAAGTTAATGTTATGCCGGTATGTGCCACAGGTGATGCAGAGTCTCAACCAAGACAGTAATTACGAACACACACATTGGCACGCAAAGAGAGTGATAATAATAATAATTGTTGGGATTTTATGTCAAAAAAGCCGGCAGATCCCACGCATTGTGGGAATGGATGTAATGCGAAGCAGCCAGCAAAGAGCTGCATACATCGTCGTGTATGTCATTGAGGAAAATGCGTGTCATGGTTTTCATGTTAACTCCTATTATTTATGTTCGTCACACAGTAACGTCGCGCAATACCAACTTGGGGGTCGATCAACCTAGAGAAACGGCCGCCAGGGCACCATGAGCGTGGCACGTAAGTCATGCTGTACGTGGCATGTGTGTCATGACTTTCATGTGAACTCGTGTTATTTATGTTCGTCACACAGTCACGTCGGAAGAGACCAATATTGGTGTATATCAAGCTAGCGAAACGGCTGCCAGCGCCCCGTGAGCGTGGCACGTAAGTCATGCTGTACATGACATGCGTGTCATGATTTTCATGATAACTCGTGCTATTTATGTTCGTCACACGGTCACGTCGCAAGATACCAATTTTGGTGTATATCAATCTAGCGAAACGGCCGCCAGCGCCCCATGAGCGTGGCACGTAAGTCATGCTGTACATGACATGCGTGTCATGATTTTCATGATAACTCGTGTTATTTATGTTCCTCACACGGTCACGTCGGAAGAGACCAATATTGGTGTATATCAAGCTAGCGAAACGACCGCCAGCGCCCCGTGAGCGTGGCACGTAAGTCATGCTGTACATGACATGCGTGTCATGATTTTCATGATAACTCGTGTTATTTATGTTCGTCACACGGTCACGTCGCAAGATACCTATTTTGGTGTATATCAATCTAGCGAAACGGCCGCCAGCGCCCCATGAGCGTGGCACGTAAGTCATGCTGTACATGACATGCGTGTCATGATTTTCACGATAACTCGTGTTATGTTCGTCACAAGGTCACGTCGCAAGATACCAATTTCGGTGCATATCAATCTAGCGAAACGGCCGCCAGCGCCCCATGAGCGTGGCACGTAAGTCGTGCTGTACATGACATGCGTGTCATGATTTTCATGATAACTCGTGTTATTTATGTTCGTCACACGGTCACGTCACAAAATACCAATTTCGGTGCATATCAATCTAGCGAAACGGCCGCCAGCACCCCATGAGCGTGGCACGTAAGTCATGCTGTACATGACATGCGTGTCATGATTTTCATGTTAACTCATGTTATTTATGTTCGTCACACGGTCACGTCGGAAGAGACCAATATTGGTGTATATCAAGCTAGCGAAACGACCGCCAGCGCCCCGTGAGCGTGGCACGTAAGTCATGCTGTACATGACATGCGTGTCATGATTTTCATGATAACTCGTGTTATTTATGTTCGTCACACGGTCACGTCGCAAGATACCAATTTTGGTGTATATCAATCTAGCGAAACGGCCGCCAGCGCCCCATGAGCGTGGCACGTAAGTCATGCAGTACATGACATGCGTGTCATGATTTTCATGATAACTCGTGTTATTTATGTTCCTCACACGGTCACGTCGCAAGATACCAATTTTGGTGTATATCAATCTAGCGAAACGGCCGCCAGCGCCCCATGAGCGTGGCACGTAAGTCATGCTGTACATGACATGCGTGTCATGAATTTCACGATAACTCGTGTTATTTATGTTCGTCACACGGCCACGTCGCAAGATACCAATTTCGGTGCATATCAATCTAGCGAAACGGCCGCCAGCGCCCCATGAGCGTGGCACGTAAGTCGTGCTGTACATGACATGCGTGTCATGATTTTCATGATAACTCGTGTTATTTATGTTCGTCACACGGTCACGTCGCAAGATACCAATTTTGGTGCATATCAATCTAGCGAAACGGCCGCCAGCGCCCCATGAGCGTGGCACGTAAGTCACGCTGTACATGACATGCGTGTCATGATTTTCATGATAACTCGTGTTTTTTATGTTCGTCACACGGTCACGTCGGAAGAGACCAATATTGGTGTATATCAAGCTAGCGAAACGGCCGCCAGCGCACCATGAGCGTAGCATGTAAATCATGCTGTACATGACATTCGTGTCATGATTTTCATGTTATGACTTGTCATTTATGTTCGTCATACAGTCATGTTACGCTTTACCAATTTTGGTGCACATTCGATTAACCAAGCGACCAGGAGAGCACGAAGTCGTAGGCGGCTAGATAGATAGATAGATAGATAGATAGATAGATAGATAGATAGATAGATAGATAGATAGATAGATAGATAGATAGATAGATAGATAGATAGATAGATAGATAGATAGATAGATAGATAGATAGATAGTGTAAGGACCGAGTGGTGGTTCGTCACGTTTGCGAGTGCGTGGCTCAACGGAACGGGCGACAAGAGAATACGCATGAATGAGTTTCAATAAACATTTATGGAGACAAGGGATTCTAGGGACGATGACGGAGAACAAGCACACAGATAAACACACATAAATTAATCTGAAAGTCCTACCCGCGGAATGTCCGATCAAGGTTACAAAAAAAAAACATCTCACGACTTGTAGATGCCGTCTTGCGGAGGGTCAGTCCATGTGCGGCGACGAGTCTCGTCGAAGGCGAGCCCAAGCACGCAGGTGACACGTCCCGTGTGCCCTACAGCAGGAAGACAAGGCCTCGGGAAGGCCTCCCGTTTGATCACAGCCTTGTGCCGTCCCAGGCGGCGACAGTGTTCAGGAACTCATGACGCCTGCCCGCCGACACAGCAGGAGCCGCACCCGGTACCGGTAGCCCCAGGCAGGTACCTCGGCTCCCCAGGTCTCACCGAGAACAGGCAGGAGGAGCTCCCCGGACAGCGCCCTGGTCCGGCACGTCCTCGCTGGAGCCACCGCCAACGCCCGAACCACCAGGCAAGCACCAGTCCTCGCTGAGCACGGCCACGACGAACTTCTCGGACAGCGCCCTGGTCCGGCGTGTCCTTCGGCTAGCTTCGCTCCGCCCTCTGCGCGTTCCACACGCGCCTCTCTTCTTTCTCGTCTTCTTTTCTTGCTTTCTTTTCTCGTGCCGCCGCCGCGCATGCCACCTGCCTCTGGCTCGCCTTCATGTCGTCGTCGTCTTCATTCTCACAATCCGCACAAACATCTCAAAGTTCCACCAAAAATTCACAAACATATACATTTCTTTCAGAAATTCCCTTCATTCACTACAGATAGATACGGCCAAAGTCGCAGAAGTTCGCTAAGAAATGCTTCGCATTTAAAATAAGAATTCGTTTAAGGAGCAAGGGGGTGGGGTTGTTTAATTCCCCCCACCTCCTGGCATCTAGAGGTTATATTATTGGTGCTTACTTCGTCGCTGACAGCGTTAATGGAAAGAAGTACACAGAATGCGTTTTAAAGCGCATCGTCTCTGAGTTTGCCTCAGAGCGGCCACTGGCTGTGCTATGGTTACTTATATGACGGATCCCCGTCTCACTTTTCTTCACCAGCACATAAATTGAATGATACTAATAATAATAATAATAATAATAATAATAATAATAATAATAATAATAATAATAATAATAATAATAATAATAATAATAATAATAATAATAATATCTGGGGTTTACCGTCTCAAAACCACGATGTGATTATGAGAGACGCCGTAGTGGAGGGCTCCGGAAATTTCGACCACCCGGGGTTCTTTAACGTGCACCTAAATCTAAGTACACGGGCCTCAAACATTTTCGCCTCCATCGAAAACGCAGCCGCCGCGGGCGGAATTCGATCCCGCGACCTTCGGGTCAGCAGTCCAGCAACATAACCACTAAACGAGCTCATAAATTGAGTCCTTTCCCAACGAACGGAATGGGCGTGGTTGAAACACACCATGGCCGCGTAGGTCGCCCGATTTGACACCTTTGGACTTCTTTTTCTGGGGATATGCGAGGTTTTCAAGACTGAACTAGCCAACCTCGAGGATATGAAGCAGCGTGTGAGAATCCCTCTTGACAACATTCCTAGACAGATGCTTTTATCTGCCATAAACTCCGTCAAGGAGCGCCTCCATCTGTGCAACGCAATAGACGGAAAGCAATTTGAGCGCATCATGTGGAAATTCTGTGCGGTCGTCACAAATAATATTACTTTCGCAAAGTGCCCAAATAGGCCTACAACGAAATGAAACATTGAAATAAGCCATTTTTATTCACTGATGTTTGTAACATCACTTAACACTGCTAAACATAGTATGAAGTCAGGGTTTCCTTATCTTAGACTAACACTTCTTCCTAGAAATGAGACTGCAGCTGGTACGAAACAGCATCGCGCTACAATGCCAAAAAGTTGGTAGCTACGAATCCCTCGTTTATTTTAGCTGTCAAGCCGATAACACGTAAGAGTAACTATTGAGAGTGACATGTCACGATACCGGCACATCTAAACAAAACTCCACACTGTTACAAGAGCGTTCCCTTATGCTTTCAATCTAGCTTAATGTGAACGGTATTAAAGGGTTGTCTCCGGAGGTAATCACACAAGCAGAGCGCCATGCCAGCGCCCAAGAGCATCTTAAAATCGACGGCTCCATAGTTTGCGATGGCTAACCGCTGCCTACCGCCCTGCGAGCAAGAAAAGGTAACGCTGACTGCTGCGGTCATCGCTGGCGATGGCAGCGCGCTAGACGGATTTCCTGCATTCGACAAAGTGCTCTTTGTGCTTTCTGTGTTACGTGCGGAAGTTGCTACATCGGCCAAACCGGCCGATGTTTGAACGACCGGCTACGAGAGCACGCGTACTCGCATAGCGGATCTGTGGCCACTCATTTAGCCCAGCACTGCAAAGCATGCGGCTGTCAGCCAATTCTTGAGCGGTGCACTGTTTTGGAATTGTACAATCAGTAAAGAACACGGGACATTAGTGAAGCACACCATATCCATGAACACGGAAATGCTTGCGTCAGTGTTCCATCAATTTATCTACACCACACTGTGAAACTAATTACTTGTACAAAAAGTGACAGCCTGTTTTTCCGACGCATCTGATGTGATGACTTCTTACCACTCTTTGCGCATTGCGCAGTTAATGTGTTTTTGTTGTTTTTCTGAGCACTGCTTCCATATATATTGCATATCCAAGCAATAAACCAGTGGTTGTTAGTTCAGCGCTTGTGTCGGTCGTTCTTCTTCTTCCCGTGTTTAGCGCATGTTTGCTCACGTCTTAATGCCCGCAAGACACGGAAAAGGAATAGTCTTCACCTTTTCAAGCGATTGATTTAGGATATACACCAGTAGAAACTACATAGGAAGACACGCCCGCAGCATTCGCTTGGCTGTGCAAAGGGGAGATACGTTGGGGTCGTGGTGAACGCTTCCTTGTACAGGATGTGGGTTTTGTCTTAGAGCACGGGTAATTTGCGATCGCTCCGATGCGAACTACCGCCGACTCTTTGGCAGCCATTTTGAAATTGCGGCCACATGTGTACATCACGTGATTTATATGCTAGGGCAGCCAAAGTACAGCTTCCCGTGAAGTGGGAAGGTGTTCCACTGTCGCGTGGCGGAAAAAAAGGTCTTGGACTGACTTTTTCACATCGCGTTCGCCGCTTCGTTTTCCGGCTGCTTAGGCGGCCGAGCAAGCGGATTTCTGGTCAGTCTCGCTGCTTTCGCTTCCTTCGAGGCCAAGTGTGATTGCGCCATACGAGCCGTTCCCCTTTTATTCTCCTGTACACCGCCAATCCACAAATGCCAAGTGTGCGGATAAAAAAAAACGTATTTCAGAACGATCACGGATAAATGTAAACTGAAGCAAAGTGGTTGTGTCTTCAGGTGAAGCTACAGCCGCAGTCGCGTGGATCCTGGCGTTCATCGGATAGAAAGAGCCCAACGCTCACAACACCGACGAGCTAAAGTGACTCCGCTCTCCAGTTGCCTTACGTACAGTCGAGTGCATAATTTTAGAGACCACGGGAGCGCGTGCCGAGGCGCGTCGCTGCGCCTTCTGGCGGCTGCGCGGCTCTGTCCGGGAGCGCGTACTGCGCACGCTCGTCCCATATCACCCGGCAGCCTGTCCTTTCGCTCGTTTCAACGGCGCGCATCTCGAAACGATGCGGACGGCGCAAGGTGCCACTTCTGTAGTCGCTGTGAAGACAATAAAAAAAGCCGAGCGCTAATGTGACGACAGCACATCATTTGCGGCTTTCGGCGTGCTGCACCTAGTGCACGTTACTCCTAGGCGATCTGCGGCGTGATCACATTTTGAATGTCGAGTTAGGCAATCAATAAGCTCAGCCAGCAGTGTTGCCTTTTGCGCTCTCATTCGCCGAACTAACGCACGTAGTAATACTCGGTCCAAATATCATGTGTCTATGAACATGCATGAAACCACCAAACGTCCAACAGCTGCAGAAAAGAGCCGAGGAAGAAAGGTGAAAACAAACTCGGTTTATTAAGGATAAATCCTTTATTAAGGCCGCTGCGGTGGTGCAGTGGTTTCGATGCTCGGCTGCTGACCCGAAAGACGCATCTTCAAGTCTAGTCGCGCATGCCGTATTTCGATAGAGGAGAGATACTTGAAACTAGTATACTGAGTGGACGTTAAAGAACCCCGAATGAGCAAACATTCCCAAGACGTTACTTTGGTGGAGCTCTATGTCATTTCTATATAATAAAATTTATTTCTTTCTATATATCGTGGTTCTGTCACGTCGAGAGCCCGCACTTATTATTGGTAGGAGTCGAGCCTCGACCCAAGAGTTTCTAGGATTCGAATTTCAGATATTCATGTGTCGTCTTCTACTACTCGAACCATAAACCCTGATTGAAGTCAACCCATTAATTGGATGCATTATAGTAGATTAAGACAAGTAAGCGTGAATTAATGCGGATTGAGACGTGTAAGAGATGTCATAGGCTTTCACTTTCGAGTCTTTTCATATTTGGGGGTATCTGGGAATGTTTTTTTCCGGAAACCAGAGAAAATCACGAAGGTTGAAAGGGGCGTCACCGCTTTCAGTATTTCAATAGAACTCTACCCATGACATATGCACGGAACATTTTCGAACGCGAAGTAGTCGGGAATTGAGACTGCCTCCATTAACATCCGTCGCTCGAGCATCAGCGTGTATTCTGGTATTCTGGTCACGTTGTTTTGTAAAATACTGCAGTGAATTACAGGCGAACACATTTCAGTTCGAAGTGCTCAAATGTTGGAGGCCCCACAAGGAAACAAAAGTTAATTCCTTAAGCTGTTCGACCAAATACCTCGCACGGCGGCACACCGCTCCTTTTGTACACATTACTCACTGCGTGGAAATGCGATTCTTTATTATAGCTCTGTCAGAAAAATTGGGCACTCAGAAGGTTCACGCGTGCTTGCGACGCAGGCGCAGTGCCATTTTGTCATTTTTGTCAATTATTTGCCTTGTTTCGTGGTCTTTCGGGCTTGTTGACCATAAGAAATTATCTCGTACAGCAAATGTTGAATGGCAGCATATCGCGGCACAGCCCAGCTATTGGACAGCTATTGGACAGTGCCATTCTCGAAAGAGTATAAGATCGGGGGTTTCAAGGCCCCCACATTCGTCTTCAAAAATGTCGCCACGAGTACCAGCTGATGAAAGGAGACGCATCGTAGAGTTAAGCATCCAAGGCTTTTCTCAGCGGGTCATCTGCCGGCTCCTTCAAAGGTCAAGAAATGCGGTGAGTCGTGTCATCCAAGCGTACTGACAAACAGGGGGGATCAGTGACAGAGACCGTGCTGGAAGGTCAAGATGCACAGATGACGAAGTGAACAGGCTAATTATCGCCGCCGTAGTAGCTGATCCCCATATATAAGCGAAAGGCATAAAAGATGCATTGCATCTCAACGCGTCCGTATGGACTATCCGTAGGAGGTTGGCAGAAGCAGGGCTTGCCAACTGCGTCGCGGCCCAGAAGCCCCACATCACGGACAGGCAAAGATCCATGCGACTGCAGTTTGCGCGTTCTGTGCAGACATGGGGATCAGAAGAGTGGGGAGAAGTCGTGTTCAGCGATGAATCAACGTTTTCAAGTCGCTGGGATCAGGAACGGCGAGTATGGCGTCCAATGAACTCGAGGTAACATTTGCGATTTGTCTTCTACGTTAATGTCATCCTTGTACTATTTACCATTGAATGTGTAGAAAGAGTAGTGCACAGGGCAAGTAACCGCAGCTGGTAAAAATAATGGCAGGTCACCCACTACAGTGCGCCTTAATTACGTTGTGGTTAAGGCAAGTAAAGCCCAGCATTTTATTGTCTTCGAACTTGCTGTAGAACGTTGCTTAGCTTTGATTCTCTTTAAGCTGTGTTACTTCTTATCGTGAGCAGCTCGCCAAACTTAAGCACCTTAGCCAGTGTGTGATGTTTTTTTTGTATATTGTACCTCATTACCTTAGAAAAATACAGTTGAGTTTGCGAGGCCTACTGGAACGCACTGAGGGTGCCTTACCAACATGTGGAATATTTCGCACCATCTTGGCGATCTCGCATAATTAAAATTTCATTATATGGATCTTCAAGTAAGACGAAATTGTTCGGGGATAAAGTGACAATGTGCCATTGTCGTTCTTATAAATCCGTGTAACCAATCCAGCATTTCCTTCCTCGCCAGGTATTCAGCACAGTACACGCAGTCGGTCTTTGCCAGTGGCCGATGCTTTGTGAGTGTCTGGGCCGCCATGACCAGGGAAGGATTTGGACCACTGGTTCTTATCGATGGGAACCTTTCAGCCTCCACGTACTCCCTTATAATAGAGAGAGAATTGCTTCCTTATGTCTTGAATGGGCCGTTCAAGGATGGTTGTTTCGTGTACCAGCATGACAGGAGCCCGATTCACACTGCTCGCAGTGTGAAATCTTTGCTTGAGGGCCTTGCTGTTCGCACATTGGAATGGCCAGCTGTAGGAGCGGACCTGAACCCCATTGAAAACGTCTGGGGTCTCGTGAAACGCCGACTTGCGGCGCGGAATCTTGGAAGTTCAACGAAGGAGACCCTATTCGCGGCCATACAGGAGGAATGGGAAGCACTTCGTGCACGCCCCGAGATCGTGGCCGCGCTTTACAATTCGATGCCATCTCGTGTGGCGCAAGTGATTGCCGCCGATGGGCGTTTGATTAAATACTGAAAGTAGTGATCCTTCCTGGATAGCAGTTATAGCTATCGTTTTCTTTTTTTTTCTGGCTTATAAGAATAAACTGTTTATTTATCGCGTTTCCTGGCTATTCATTCTGGACGCGCGATATTCGGTGGTTTACTGCATACCACTGCACGCGCGATATTCGCACCAAGAAATGGAGCTGACATAACGTCTCCGAGACAGAGCACAAAATTCATCACTGCAAGATGAGCATATCACGCAACTCCGCTTGAGAAAAGCTGAGAAACTGCATGTTTTCCGCGCTGCATCAAGGAAGAAAGCGTATTGCATGGCGCGCTCGAGCCATGCTATTACATTAGAGGCATTTTCGCCGCTATATTATCGCTCGGGAGTACCGGTGCTTGCACAGCGACTGCAGAAGTGGCACCTTGCGCCGTCCGCATCGTTTCGAGATGCGCGCCGTTGAAACGAGCGAAAGGGCAGGCTGCCGGGTGATATGGGACGAGCGTGCGCAGTACGCGCTCCCGGACAGAGCCGTGCAGCCGCCAGAAGGCGCAGCGACGCGCCTCGGCACGCGCTCCCGTGGTCTCTAAAATTATGCACTCGACTGTACCTTACACGAAAACGCAGCTTTACTGGTCACCTATCGCTAGATTTGCAGCACACTAAGTATTTAGGCAATTCATGATGTCGGAAGAAAACAAACCACGAGATAAACAATGTCGCGCAGCTCACGTCAACACGGAGCACGTTGTGACACAGGCAGATGACGCTCGAAGTCCTCCAGAGGTTCAATGACGTAACTGCATATATCCAATCAGATCGATCACCAGTGCTACGTATAATGGAACAATTGTGCGTAGAATGGAAGCAGAAAGTCGAAAACTCATTCGGCTGAGCCGCTGCGGTCTGTACCAATTCGCATGTTTAAATTCTTGTTAGAAATTGAACACAACACAGAGAGCTCAATTTAGCCTGCAAATGATCATAAGGACTCGGTTTACCGGCTCAGTGCGTTTGTACAAAATCGTGAAAACTGTTTCACGATCCCTTTTATTATGCTGCTGAAACGAGACGGCCGACCAGTCTATGGTCAGCGCGTAGCTGAATGGGATGTTGCGATTAGCATCGAGCTGGAGTAATCGTCCACCGAAACAGATAGCCAATCTACATCAGTAAACCTGACACAACAGCGTTGTTATGCGTATTGTAATAGCCCTATTGCACTGAATTTTAGACATTTTTACTGCTTGGATGGGCGTTCTGTAAATATGTCTTACGAAACGTGGGGTAATATCGCTGGGCGCATATTTCGATAGCGCGTAAAATCATACTCCCAGAAAAAGGTGCAAACATCCCAGTCTGGCCATCTGTACTCTGTAAAATTGGGCATTTGACAATAAATTTTACGGAAGATGAAAAATGTAAGAGAGGTCTGTAGCCGCTTTATGTAACCTAAGCAATATGAGAGATTCAGTTAAGACACGTAGAAGAAAAATGTAGTCCAAATACGATGCGGGAAGCATCTCAACGCAGCCATCTAAGTTCACATATCTATTGGCAAGAAATCTGCGGACTTGGCCTGCTGTATGACTACGCGAGCCGTTCAGCCGAAGTTGAATGTGATCAGCGCGGCGGAATTAGGGGGCAGGCGACGTTGAGCGCTTTGTCTGAGACTGCATAATGCTGAATCAACAGCCCGAAGACAGCGAGAAGCGTGATGAAAGGATGCTCGCTAAACAATGAATAAGTCGCAAAATCGCCGAGAAAAAGCCGGAAAGATTTTAATCACATCGAACAATTTATCACCGCCAACTACGGATATGGCTTAATTCGCGAAACATTTCACAGAAAAACTTGGCGTGTACAAAATATTTTATTCATGAAAACACATCACATATTCGAATTAGTAAAGAAAGAGAACCTAAAACCATGCAACGAAGGGGAAACAGGGCAATTAAGGTAGTCTATTATTACCAAGTGAATCCAACTTTGGCGTTCGCGACACAATATATATATATTGGATAGTTGGGCCATAACGTTCGTACCTAAATGCATCCTTATAAAATGTATCAGATAAGCGCATTCCACGACATCTAGCTCCATCTTGTCTCGGTAGCTATGGTAATTATAGGGAAGACTTTCGCGGAGATGGAAAGCGCAACAAAAAGTTCGCCATTGAATATGCCAATCTGAGGTCGATGTAGATGCCGTGATACCGTTCATTCAAATCACCCAGAGCAGAGGCTAAGGGAAGCCAGCGGGTGGCTAGTGCATCCGACATTCCCGGAGTGTGGATGGCCACAAAGGGCAGTTCGCGCCATATGTGAAAGCACACTGGCTCGTACGTGGACGGAAATTGTCTCATCAGAATGGTCAAGGAGTAGGTGCTTTTCTGGTCAACAGCACCGTGAGCCGCACTGCTTCCAGACGACCGGAACGTTTCCACCAGATGCTCACCAATTTCGGAGGCGTCCCGCACAGTCCGGTCCTTACTGTATCTATATAGAGCCCATTGAGTGTATGCGCCTCGTGGTACGAGCCACGCGTACAGCGTCGCCGTGCATTGGAGGCGTTCCTGCTCACCCTGAAGGGCCTTCAGGCTGCAGCGGATCGAGTCGACGGCCGGTGACAAACTGAGTCCTCGGATCGGCGCAAGCCACGGGAACTTTTGGTCGTCCACGCAGTGCAGTTCCTCTATCTGGACGCGGTAGAAGATGCAGCACAGCCTGTCAATATCTTCTGCTGCCATGGGTTTTCCTTGCGATCGCCGAGATTTGTGCCTGGGAAATCAACCGTGGCTGCGGTTTCTTCTTGCCGGTACGAGGTAGCTGGGCTTCGTCCTTACGACTGTGAAATTTGAAATTCCTTTTGCGGCGAGACACTACGTTTGTGAGGCTCGAATACAGTACTCGCTAATAAAGCAGGTGATAATTGTAGCAAGGAATCCTCCAGAACATCACGGTAAGCTGCGTCGGTGGTGTTGTGCGTCTGATGACTGTTCTGTTCCGCCTATGGTGCCTCTTATATTAGCACCTACAGAAGCAGTTACGCCCACATTAGTACTGCGACCATGAATCACCGATAGTATTCGAATGACGTCATAAACTCAGCCTTTTGCTGTGTTAGTGACCAACTAAGGGGACCTTGTCTTGACTACTTGGGTGTTGTCATGCGTACATCGCCTTTTCTTTTTCTTACATTTTGATGCGGTAAACAACTTTTACCGCATAATCAGTTTCATTGATTCGGTGCTCGGTGGTAGATGCGTCTGCTGGCCTGGCACACTTCTACGCAGGTAATATATGGCGTCCACAAGGACACGTGTATTAATTATCTACATCCCTTGCAGAATGGTGTTTCATTGTGAAGGCGTGACTTGACTAATTACGGCTATTAGATAGTTTACTTTACTTGTTTATTTTATTTACAGATACTGCAGCCCATACTTGGGCTATCGAAGAAGTGAGGTAATATAATGAATGGCGTATTCAACGGAAAACACACAAAAAAGAGAGAAACGTATCAGAATATAGTTATAGAGAGCAATTAACAGCGCCTACAAACTCCTTCTGTGTCAAGCAACGAATCGTGCTAGGCAGATCATTGCATAGTTGAATAGGCCTTCGGGGAATACCGTGTTTGAAGGGTTTAGTGAAAGTAAAAAGGCTCATAAGTTTGGCTGATTACTGCTCCTTGTGTCTAGGAGCTTTGCCCATGGGAGATATATGCATCGGGAATAGTTATGTGGTGAACAAAAAAGGGGACTGTAAGAGCGTCAAAGAATGAACGTGACCACGATGGGAAGGAGCGATTCAACCAAATGAATCGAGATGACTGGGAAAATACTGTGTCCTAGGGGCGATACATGAAACTAACCATCTTTTAACACGAAAGTGTTTTATGCCGCGGTCCACCAAGTACATCCGTCACGGATATGACGTTGATAAAATTTACGCAAACGGGCGAGAAAGAAAAAAAACTAAGAAATAGATCCCCCGCTGGGAGTCGAACCCACGAACTTGCAGCCAGGACGGCAAGCGCCCGACGCCCTTCCGACTAAGCTAACTCGGCAGCGGTTAGAACGGCGTGAACGCGCCTTATATCCTTCACACATTCTCTTTCGCACGGTGCTCTCTGTTGGCGGTGTAGGTAGGCGGCGGGGAGCAGGGCGGTGCCGCAGTCTGTGAGAGGTGAAAAGAAGTAATGCTTCACGATCGACACTTACTAGCGCTTCCTCCGAGATTGCGCGCAATATCGGTGGTCATGGTTACAGCGTCTCGATACCAGCGAGGTACACTGGCCGCGCTGGTCTCGCCGAGGCACCCTTGACGCAGTTACGTTGGTTACGTTCTTTCTTTGCCTTTCGCTTCGTGTTAGCGTGTGTCGGCTCATAGGAGTAGTTTAGCTTCCACATGCACCAACGGGATTTCTCCGCCGCCGACTGCTTCGATTGCGAGAGCACCGACTAACAAAACTGCTGCATTATGCGTTGCAGAAAGGACGCGATTTCGACGGGCGAATGTCGTGCCTTGGTGTAGCGAGACTAGCGCCTGCGAGAGAGCACAGCGGGACGCACGCGTTTGCGGCTCAGGCTACGAACCTCTACCTCCCGTGTTGCTGAAGCGCAGTGTGTGGTAGTGTATGCATGAGCGCAGGGGTCGGTCACCCAATGCTAGAAAGCGCGCACCGTGCCGTTTCTCTCCTTAATTGACGACGCTTTGAAGAAGTGCATATCGGGTACCAATGTTGATTATGAGCTTGTTGATATTATGCCGATGCTGTCCGACGTCCACCACCCGAAAACGGACACCGAAAACGGTGCACCGTAAACGGACAACCAAGACGATATCATCCTTACGCGGGATTCACGATTTGCTGTGTCCAAATATATGTTCACAACGTCAGCTACCACAACGGTTTAATCATGATCATGGGCGTTAGTCGTCGCGATAGAGACATGCCGTCAACATGGGAGCATTCACGTCAAAACGGTGCTGTAACTGCCAAACACGAATAGACATTGTACAAGCTCACATATATGACTGCACAATAAGCACTGCTTCTGCGAAGACACGTTTCACTTTCGTGTAATACCGATTCCTATGATGGAGGGATCAGCCATGTTTTTTTTTTTTTCTGAACAGATTCAATTTTAATAATAAATGTTGGCATTTAACCTCCCAAAACTGCGTTATGAAGGACGCCGTAGTGGAGGCTCCACAAATTTCGACCACGTGGAGTTCTTTAACGAGCACCTAAATGTAAGTACACGGGCCTCAAGCATTTTGTCCTCCATCGAAAATGCGGCCGCGGCGGCCGGGATTCGATCCTGCGATCTTCGGGTCAGCAGTCGAGTACCATAATCTTTAGACCACCGTGGTGGGTTAGATTCAATTTTGTTAAAGGGACAGACAACTACTGAGAACAAAAATTGAGATAACCCCACTAATGTAAAGGTTACCTTTTGTATCGCCCAGAAGGAACCCCGTTTTTATCATTAAATGCTGATTTATATTTTTATTTCTTCATTAAAATAGCGAAAATGGCTTTTGGTGGCCCACGCGGCAAAAAAAGACGAGATTCATATTGCAACGCGCATTTCTTTTTGTATTTTTATGCAACCGGTTCGATACACGATGTGGGAATTCAGGCGCCCACACCAGTTGCTCGAAGCCATTTTCACATGGGGAATTCTCACTCTCCTCCCGACCGGACGGGTGGCAGCTGGTCCTAAACCAAAAGGGTATTCGCTAGAGCTAGTTGGTTCATAGCTAACACTGGTTTGAGCAGCGCAACTTAAAACGAGGGACAAAAAGACAGACAAGGACGTCGCTGTACCAACAGCTAAGAAGTTGTTTGTACAGTGAAGTCCTTGTCTGTATTCTCTTTGTCTCTAGTTTTAGGTTCCGCTGCTCAAACTAGAGTTGGTCATAAATCGCTGTCACTTCCCTGCCACCCCGCCCCTCAAAGGTTTAACACGGTGTCCCATTGGCCTAATTTTGGCGGCATTCGGGCCTTCCTCGCGCTCGCCCGAGAAGCGGGGGCGCGAGACGGGGTTCGGGAAACCACTTCGCGACATCGGAGGGTGCGTATGCGTTTTGGCCTCTATGGCCGGTGGTGATCCTTTGTTCTTCGTCGCCGGCCGGTGGTTACGTCGTCTCGTCGAGGATCCGGCCTCGTCGGGCGCGCGCTCCTTTCCACAGTCTCGAAGTCCCGACGCAGCGCCTCGCGATCGTGCGCTGTATGTTTCTCTCAACTGTTCCTATGCCTGTTCTGTTTCTTCTGCTCTGGGGTGCGCGATCGCGGGGCCGCTGGCCGAACGGTAGGTCGGCCCTCCAAACTTCGCTCTTTGTTTGTTTTATGAGTGTGCCATTCGCGGCCACTAATCGTTGTGTTTTGTAACTTGTATTCGCTAATTGATACCCTGTATAATTGTCCCTTATGACTGGTCATTCTGTAAAGGTATTGATCTCATTGTACTCAAAAGCCCGTGAATAAATGACCGATTTGAGAGTGTCGCCTAGCGTCTCCCTCTCTGCGCGCTCGGGCTCGCCGTCCCTCCGCGGCCATGGGCCCAGTTCTCGTGCGCAGCAGTCCGAATAGTACACGGCGCGAGACAAACGAGGACGCGGCAGCCTGCATGAAGCTCGCAGTGCCCGAACCCACGGTGGTGTTCGGCGCGTACGGCTAAGAGTACATAGCGAGGCCGCGCGCGCCGGGGGCAAACCAAACCACAAGACCACCATAAAGTATAACCAGTGCCTTGTGCAAACCGCGCCCGAATTTCTGGGACCCTTCCACATAATTTTAGAATCTTCCAATAAGACTGTGCGCCGCACGCGAACGATAGCGCTTATTCTGGAACTAACTCGGTCAGCAATAATAACGCTGGACGCTTCGATGCCGCAAGTATAAAATGCCGACGCGGTTTAGTGCTGATCAGATCACCGACGGCCGATACTCTGTTCGCCGCTATCAGTGCAAAGCGTGTATTGCGCGTAATCGCACTCAGTATGGGCTACGCCACGCGAGCACGTGGCCGAGCGCGCTGCAAGGTTGTACAGTAGCGCCGATCGTGGCATATTTTGTAGTTATCGGGAGAGGGTATGTCTGTTCCTGCGAATGCACATCGCCCCATTTGTTTTCACACTCGCCCATAGAGTAACAGAAAATGACAAGAGTGGACACACGAGCCTATAAGCGGCGGAGCTACGCAGCTTCTCGCCAGCCGTTAGACAGCAGCACGTCACTCCCTGTTTCCAAGAGAACGCGCGTACTAGTTATCTACTGCAGTACCTTTTTGGTTCACGATACATCTACTTGTCTTTGTCAGACTATGTGGCTGCGGCAGTGGCTTCCGCTGGCTCGCAGTGCGGCTCTAAATCCGTCTTTATCGTCCGCGATTGGACAGTTCGAAATCATCGATTGGTAGCTGTCATGACCATATATGGTCAGGATTGCCGGCATGGCAAGACGACGCGGCATGAGCGGCGACGCATACAAAATTGGCTGTACCTGCTCCGTGGAATTCGCTGGGATCGTCTGCCGGGAAGTCACTCTGCTTGGCGGCTGCTTGGTAAGAACGCCTTCATTAGGTTCTTTTTTCCCTTCATTACTTTGCAATGTATTTGTCGCTACAGCTTTAAGTTGACATTTGACGCACTTTGTGTTTTAGCGCCGAAAGCTTCTTTGTGCTTCACGCTTCGCGTATGATGCTCGTGAATTGCTTTGCATTAAGAAATAGCAACTTGAAATGCTGCGCAGCACGTTAGCGAAGAAATCGTTTCTTGGCGCCAAAAATGAGTCGCCGCTTGCGTCGTAAGGTTTTCTTTGTACATACAATGCCGTTACACGCTGTTCTAATTCACTGCGTGGGTGTGCAAATGTGTGAAAGAGTGCAGTTATGCTTAGAATCGTTATTTGTGGTATTCGCAGTTTGCTTGACGCCTATGTTAAGAGCCGAATTAGAGAGAACTTGAGAAATGAGAACAGTGTTCGTTGGCCGTGGCTACGACGTAATATTCTCGTTAAATACTGCCTCAGTAGTTCATGCACCGAAGGTTGCTTTGTTTTCACTACGGCAACTGCTTGCGACTGTTTTTCGCGAAAGGGCGCTGAGAAGTGCGTCGGAGACAATTTGCGCGAAGGCCAGAGAAAATACGGTAAACTTTTTTTCTCTTTTTCCAGGTCATGCCGTCCGGAGTCAAGTACTACGGCAGCTACTGCTGCGCTGCGTGGTGCAACAACAACGGCAGGATAGGGAGAGAGCGTGGTACTAAGTGGTTCAGGATTCCGCGAGACGACAGGTAGCCCTTTGCACCTTTCCAAGATGTAGTTTTGAAGTTGTGGTTGTCATTAGCTAACTATCAAAGTATGTCCGTATCTTTCGCACTATTTTGCCGTTAAGCTAGTTAGCGTTTGGATGGTCATACACATTCTTCATTCGCTTAAATCGAGTGGCCCCTTTTCACTCTGAAAAATCGTCCCCTTTTCTCTATGAAGTCCCCCTTTCCTCTGTGATGCTAATGCTGTCTTCTGCACATTTATTGTATTGTAGGAATTTTCTAAATATCGCCTATTTATTCCTAGTGTGCAATTTCTCAACATATGGCAGCTGTCTTGCATTGTGCAGGGCACCCATCTTTTGTATGTGCTTAGTGAGAATGTGACTTGAAATAAATGTTTCGTCTCTCCCAACGATTGTCATGTCTGCATAAACAATGGCATTGTGTGCTCGCCGCCCTGGCGGTGTGGCTTACACGAAGCTACTTATGCATGTAAGTAACGCGTTGAAAAAAAAAAATATATATATATATATATATATATATATATATATATATATATATATATAACCTCCGAGACAATCACACGAACAGAAGTGGTCTCGGGGGCCGTGTAATTTTACCTATAGCTAAATAATGGCCTCTGAGATTCGCATTTTTAATCTTTTTTTGCGATTTCTGATCTCTGAGGCGGCTGTTAGGATTCCCCACATCCGTTTGGTGCGCTGCGAACCCAAATCAGCCGCAGGGGCCTACAGGAGTGTCCCATCTTAACCTTTTTTATATTACTCTATGGGCCATCCTCGTCAACGAGGCGCCGCAGACTGACTGAGCATTTCTATAAAAGCACTGGCATGCGATCCCCAGTGAATCTGCATTATTTGTGCCGTGGTTTCTGCTAGGTTAGCATTGTTAAAGCGCGTAAGGCATTAGAATATTTCCAGGCAATAGAGTTGCAAGGCGCACCGCAACAGTTTAGCTCTCTGAATGAGCCTTACCAGAGGCTCCGGAAGTCTTTCGCGGCAGGGGGGGCTCGAGATAACCGCTAAGCCACGATTTCCGGCTGGTCACAGGATAACGTTTAGAGCCATATTCTAATGTGCGCGCACACAAACAAGTGCGCACGCGCGAAAAATACACACGTGCATGCACGTTTCTGGTTTGTTTAGCGTACGTGTGACTTTACAGAGAAGATTTGTCAGCTTTAGGATGGGCATCTCAACCATTACCATTAGTAACCTTTCTTTTTACTCTGCTAACTTTTTCTATTAAATTGGAAGCAAATTTCTCGTAGTAATTTGCATTTTCTGAATAAGTAAGACATCTTTCGCTATAGTTTATGCATATCCATAGCAATAACGTAACTCCAAACAATCCTGTTGGTTGTGTATATGGTTTAGGTCCCGATGTCAAAGGTTGTCTCTATAATTTCACTAAGGCTGCACAATAAAATATATGCATACTTGCTACTTAGCTGCTTTGAAATGGCTGTTTCCTCTACCGTTGCTTATGACTGATTTTTTAAATATTACCTTAAATGAGCAAGAGGCTTGTTTTTTTAGTGTATTTCTAGCGTCACATCAATGAAGACGTCATTTCGCGTCTTCAAACAAAAACAGTCACACATAAATTAGAACGATTTACACTAACAATGTTTATTTACTAAAGTGAGCCGTCACAATAACAAACATGATCTGTTTAATCATGTGACACACATTATATGAACAACGGAAAGACGCACTTCATTAAAAAATTTCCATAAGGCAAGCGTCCCCCTTCATGCATTTAGCTCAGCACTTCCGCACGCAAGAAAAAATTAATTGCCGATAGTATGTCAACTGAAGTTATACAATGTAGACGAATGCAGATTTAATGATGCAGATAAGCACAAATGGTATAAGTTCGAACAAAAGGTAATGTATCATGGACTCACAAATAGGTGTTACACATTATTCTGTACGATGACATAGTGCATATTACGGAAATGGCAACAGCTAGAAATATGCGGAATAACGAAGGAAACAAAAATACGTCTATATTGGACTGATAATCAAATGCGCCGGTGCGTCGATTACAAACACAGGACACTCAGTACTCGACCATATAACTGGGTTGCGAAAAAAAAAATAAACACAGCTAGCATGAACCAAACGTTGCTGAGCGTTCGGCCGTTTTCGTTATAAATTCGTTCATGACTTTATCCAGAGATAACTTTCCTGTTCTTTCCCGGTGGGTGTGCAGGAGGAGAAGATGACTGAGACGGGCCTGCGTCATGCGACTGCGAAGATATGTCTTCACTCGCCGGAGCGCACTAAAAGAGCGCTCTCCTGATTCCGCTGATGCGGGTACAGTCAACAAAAGCTGCACAAGTTTCACAACCTGGTCCAAAAGATTCCGAACTGTTTGAGACTCGGACCTCAGTTGTTCAGCCACATCTGGCTGTGTTCTGGCAGTGTTCACACCTGCCCCAGAAATAACTGTTGGAAGGAGCAGAAGCTGTGCCGCAAGCCTGTCTAGATCAAAATCTGTGCTGTGGACTCCGAGATCTTCTTTCAGTGCCTCCTCGGTTAATCGCTGTCCACGTGTACTATTGACGATCGCGCATTCAAGCCGCATTGATCGCGCATTGATGTCACGCAGTCAACTGCCGCAAAGAACTCTTTTCGGAGCTTTGTCTTTGCATCCAATACCACTGGAGGAGCAGGCTTAATTGAATGCTCAAATCGCGTGGGCGGTTTTACGCGTCTGGAGACCGCGGTTTCACTCTGATCAAGGCCCAACCTCATGGCGGCATTTTGTGTTTCTTCAGAAACTCGATCAAAGCCGTCCTCTGTTCTCAGGTTCGCCATGGTCTGACACAGTGCTTTAGCTGCCTGTTTGGTTCCGGTCGCACTGTATTTGGGACTCTGAAGAGCCCTGGCAAGTTGCTCGCATGGGCCAAACAGTTCTTTGGACATGTTTAATCCGAATAGAGTATGAAACTTCTGCAGCCGCTTTTCGTACCCTCTCATAATCCCTCTCCGATCATCTCTAAGTGATCCTGGAGTTTGTAACAGCTCCTGCATCGCAGCCTAAACCCTTTCATAGTTCTCGGTGAGTCGTTTAACTGAATTCACTCTCACTGCCCACCTCGTTGGACACAGTGGTAGAAGACTGCTTGCCTTTGCAGGTATTGCGCGTGCATCATCGACGCATGGAGGAAGAACGATGCCGCTGTACGTGGCCTTCCGTTTCGCAGAAGTAAGGATTGCGTTGGAAACGTCTTTCACGGCGCATAGCGCATCTGCAACTATTACGCTGCTACGGCCGACTTCCTGGAGAGCCAAATCTAACGAATGACTGGCGCAATGCACGTAAATTGATTTCGGCTGAACGTCGACGATCCTCTTTTGAACTCCAGAGAAGCGCCCAGACATGTTGGCTGCACCGTCGAAGCAGTGACCACGCAAACGACTCAAATCGAGCCCTAGACGCACAAGCATGTCCTTTACAGCTAAGAACAGCGTGTTGGCCTTACACTCTTAAAAAAAAGTTAGGAAAAAGCTTGTAACTACGAGCAAATAGTTAGTAACAACCGCTGTTACTAGCTTTCTTGGACCTTTACTAACTTTTCGCTACCTTTTTACTACCTACGTTAGCAGACACTTAAACGTTACAACGGTTACTACCTCTTGCGTACCGTTACTAACTTTTTGCGGTGCACCTGTTAAATGAACTTGTTAAATGAATCATAGAAGTTATTATTACGAGCTCTTTACAACCTATTCACCAGCACGGGTATCCATTCAAGATCATTGAGGCGATATTAGTAAGCTTAGTACCCCGTGTTGGGTCTTGTATATCAGGCCATGTTGAGATGATATTACCCAAAATATACATAACATATTGATTGTCTTAATGCGCTTGATTAAAAGTCCTACGCTACGTTACCTCGCGCACCTAATAAAATTGTACGCTATATAAATATAGTTGCGTAACTTATCTCCTAAAGCCTAGCTGCTCACCGGCACCAGCTGCGTACCCCAGAGGTAGGGCTATATATACTCCTGGAACCGCTTATGAATTATACGTGTCGTGTAGCCTTGTCGTTGTGTATGTGTGCTGTTCTGATTCATATGACATACTGTGCATAATTACCTAATGATATATCCCAATGTTGATGCTCGCGGATTTGACCGTTATAAAAACAAAAGATTCGTGATGCGAAAGGATCACGGTTACTAATTTTTTTGGTAGTAACCGTTACTACCTATTTCGCTAGCTAGCAACGAGAAGGGTAGTAACCGCTACTAGTGCGTTTGTAACGGCGAGGGTAGTAACGGTTACTAACCTCCCCGTTACTAACCGCACTTACTAACAGGGTAGTAACATATGTGACAAGTAGTTAGTAAACCGAAGTTAGTAAGTACTACAACCTTTTTTTAAGAGTGTAGAGTCTGGGGGGCTGTAAACTCCGATAAACTCTTCATGAACTTCCAGTGAGGCATCTTCCACCCAACGCAAGCAAAGTGTAAACTGTTCGTCCCCCGCCACGTCCGTGGTCCCATCAGCGATTATTCCAAAAAATGGTGTCACTTTAATGTCTTCCAAGATTTCGCGCTGTAGTGTGTGAGCCATGACCTTGATGATTTCATTCTGAATGTCACTGCTCAGCCACTTGTCCCTTTGGCTTAGCCATGTCTTAAGAGCAGGTACGTCTTCACAGCGCTCCTGTAATAAGTCCACCAGGTTGCCGAACTGCTGAGTGTGTCCGAGGGTCTGACCGGTGCGGCAGAGGTAGCGAATGGAACTCACGATAACGCGAAGAGCTTCCCTAGACTCACGTTGCTGCTTAGCGCAATTGCTTGTGAGGAGCTCAACAACACGTGCCCCTTTGGCTTTACTCAGCTGGTGCTGTACAGCATCGACATGGTAAGTGCTTTTTTCGTGGCACCGAAACTTCTCAAAGGCGTTCTTCCAATTAGAAAAACCATTCTGCAGGAAGCTAAGCTCCAGCCCGGGCCCAGTGGCTCTCCTTTCTTTGAATGCAACGCGGCACGCGTGACAAAGCACCATGTCGCGCTCGGCGTCATAATGGAGCCATGGAAACTTCTCGAACCATGCGTGCTGGCAGGACCTGTTACATTTGCCCCTGGGAAAGACGTAGCTCTTGGCTGGTACAAACTTGGTAGGTGGCGGTGCGTCTTCTCCACGAGGGCAGTAAGCATCCGGTGAACATGACCTAGAAGGAGCCGCCGCATGTACAAGGTCATCTGCAGCATCGACGGTGGCCGAGTTCGGAGAAGGTCCACAAGTACTTTCTGCATTTAGAAGTAAGAACAAACTCCTCAAAAGACGAAGTGGCGACGCTGCGCGTTGCAACTTTTACAGGATTCTAGGGCACTTGGGTTTGAACATCCACAAACGGTTCATTAGCTACCACAATCCAAGGCGACCTAGCAGCATTCTTTATTGTGAGGTATGAAAAAAGAATAAAACCTCGGCCAGCACCACATAGCAGGCACTAATACATTTTCCAAATTTGATAATTTTGATAGTGATTTGTCGAATACAAATCGAGAACTAAGAAAATGAATTTCTAAAATATCGCCACCCATAAAGAGGCCTAAAAACACTGAAGTTTTTTATTTTCTAAACTGTTTTTTGCTGGTCTATTTGCTTGCCATTTTCACTGATATTTTAGAACTGAAAACAATATTGCCGCTTTTTTTTTTTCTCAAAATAAAGGTATATGCATTCTTACCGTAAGTCCGCTTCCTTGACCCCGCGCCATCAAGTGCTGTAATTGGGGATGGACAGGGCGAAGATTCATGTTCAATATCAGGAGCCTTCCTTTTCTTAATCAAGTATCTTTCCATTGCGTTTAGGGCTGCTTCAGAAATGCAAAACAAGACAATCATAAACACATAACGAAAAACGAGCGTCTTCATATTCAATATCGTGTGAAAAGGAGAAAATGACACTACATCCCCGTCTCTTCCATTGAAAACCATCTTATGTTAACGTTTTCTGCCTAACTTCACAACGCGTAGTTGTATTATACAATTGAACAGCTCTGCAAAAAAAAAAGAAATTAAGCACAGCCCCATGCTGGAATAACATAGTAACTGAAGTTTGCTTCCAGAATACAAAGAATGTCCCATATTACTGCGATTGGGTATTTCAATCTGTTACTGGCGAAACACCAGCTCTGCATGGCGTAACTGGTATAACCAAATCAGCGTGACCTCGATATTGAATCATAAAATAAGGAACTCTTTTAAAACTGTCGTTGGGCAAGATGAGCATAAAAGTTATCGCATCTGCTGTTCTTATCCTTTCATCTTCATCATCATCAGTTTGTGGATGCCTGCTGCAGGACACCTTGCCACCTAATTTTTTTGCCTCCAAACTCCGTCTCTCGGTATCCATTCAGTTACTCGCCTTTTCCACCTGTTGTCTAAGCTACGCATCGCATGCCAATTAAGCCCAACTCTACTTCTTTATCTCAACTGACGTCACCGTGGTTGCCATCTTGGAGTACAGGCCGGTTGAGATGCTCGCTGAGCGAGAAACCGTGACATCAGATTAGCGCTGGTGCCCCCTCGCGTGCCTTTGTGTTCCCCCGTGGCGCGGCTGGCGAACAGAAGAAATAGGGGAGAGCACAATAGAACGCAGAGACCGAAAGACTCTGTCCTTCTCTGCACTGACACTCTCTAATGAGATGAAAAGTCACGGTGGCTGCTATGTTGGAGTACACGGCGCAGAGAACCTGTCTGGGACGTCACTTGAAAACTATGTACAGAACATTCTCTACACGACTGTGCAATACGAGTGACAAGTTGTCTGTACATGAATTCAATCGTGCAAATCATCAAACGATCTCGCAATTTTGTTGATAATATTTTCTTTGCAAAAGATGTAGTTGTCGAAAACCCAAATGAGCTTTCAACCTTTCTTGAATAACTGGTCTATTTTTTAGTTTAACCTTTGGCACTAATATTGTCACAGGCCGCGGTGCCACGCAGTGATGTATCTCTCAGCCGAACTCCGGTCGACGGTCGGCAGTGACAGGTTCGCAATTTAATATCCGAAAAAGTCACCGGTAGCAGTGCGAGAATACACACTCTCGAATGGAACAAAACAAAAGATTTCATGCAACGACTAACCAACAGCCGGAATACAAACACAACGACCGTGCGAAGCCGCCTACGTTAAGAGCCACAAACTGAGAGAGTATCAAATACTAAGATGTGCAGATCTTAACAGCAGGAGCTGTAAATCAATTACAAAAAAAAGTCAAACGGCATATTTGTAAACAAAGGCGCCGGCTCGAGCGGTGGAGGGTGAAGGCAAAAAGAGTGCCTCTAGCAACGGGCCTCTCCATGAAGAGTTGTGCGCGCTATCTGTGAATCGGCAACTAAAATTCGTCCAACGGAGGATAAAAGATTTTTTAAAACAATCTTTAGTGCGTGTGTGTGTGTGTGTGTGTGTGTGTGTGTGTGTGTGTGTGTGTGTGTGTGTGTGTGTGTGTGTGTGTGTTTGCGTTGATCGAGTGAAAACGGCGATTAGATTCCACGCCATCTGCTCCGCTCCGCGTGCTAGTGTTTTCTGCAGTGATGTTCCGTACTACGCCCAAGAATTCCCAATCTGGGACATGAAAATTCATTATTTCGGGCATTTTCCCCTGCGTGCTTCAAACTGTCACAGCATATTTCCCTGCACAACCCGGCATGTTTCCCTGCATGTTTACGACTATTAAAATCATGAGTACCGCCTGCGCTAAAAAGAATGGCCTTCTTAACTCGTGTGCTCTAAGTCTAATGTTCATACGTGGGTTTCGAGTCTAACACTGAGAAAGAAATAGAAATCACTCCATATAATTATCAGAAACCAATCTTAAGGGTTTGCGTGCTGCATGTGCGAGAACCGTTCGCACAACTCAAAAGCGCACAGCGACCGCTGTGTTTTGGTCATCATAGACAAATTTCACCATTCTAAAAATTCTCTGAAATATCCCATAGATTCCTATTTTTCCTGTCTTCCAAAACGACGGCTGAAGATTTCCTGCGTGGAAAATCGCTGGTTTTCTGCTCGGAATCGCAACCAACAGAGCGCTCTCGGTCGGCATGGGTGCCCAACACAGCTTCGCTGGTCAGCCACCTTCACAGGTGTTGACGGCGATGTTGCTAGTACAGTACAGTTGTAAATAATATGTGTTTACGCATAAGCCTGGATATACTGTACACACGAAAACGATTTGACAGTCACTTAGAAAAGAGGAATAAGAAGAAACCACTCACCGACGCTCGGATTACGCACAGCACCGACGAAACGTGCGAAGCCAGGGAAAGCCAGGGACAGGGCGCCAGGACCAAAGGCGCAAGAACCAGCGGTCACGGCGAAGTAACCCCACAAGCAACAGGCCTCTCCTGTCCACTGCCCGGGGACACTAGGCACGAAAACACATGGGGCGGGATATGTTTGGCGAGACGCCGCGTTGTCGCGCGCGAGGGCAGTAGGAGACAAGTCAGCCTCTTTTTCGTCACTTGAGCTGGTATACTGGTGGAGCATCAAGACGCCGCGTTTGCAGTCTCTTTCGTCTGAGGCTCCGAGCTAATCACGTTTGACAGGCGGCTAGAAAGCAGCAGAGCGCGAAACGGTTGAGAGCCAGAAATACCGTGAATTATCGAATCGATTTTTAAAAACTTCTATGGAACTAGTTGTAAAAGATTTACTCCGACTTCAACAATTATTAAGGAAAGGGCTTAGACGAAAAAGGGCGGTGGCATCCCTTTATCCCTCCCTTGACCACGGCGGCCAACCAGAGTGTAAGTACTCGTAGGCCACAGCCCACCGGGCAGGGCCTAAACGGAAAACCAAGATATTGCGAAAAACAACGGCTTTCCTTCCTTCTCGCCAACACGTGGCCACGCACAATGTCAGGAGCCGACGCCATGTGCGGAATTTATTGCTCACACATTCCGCGCTGCAGCGGCATCGTCGGCCAGCAAAAGTGCCGTCGCCTTCAACTTGGCGCAAACCAGGCTACTGGGGTTTCGCCTCTGCAGCGTGTTCCCGTCGCTGGCCGGTGTCATCAAACAGCGCCGCCTGCGCTTCAGACCCCCGCAGTGGGGTCTGTCTACTAGCCGGAAGCGGTGTCTTCCCGGAGTTCAAAAACAAGACCGCGGCGGCCGTGGTCCAGATCTCAGACCAGAGGGGAGGCGGCGCGCAACTGCCCGCGTGGCGCCATCACAGCCGACACAACTGCCCGCAGTGCACTCCAAGCACAGCGGGAGGTGTCCGCTCCAAAATCCGACCCCTCTCGGCATCCTGCGACCTCGCGGTTCACCCCTTGGTGCGAAGCCGCTCTCGCCCCCAGCACTCAACACAAAAAGAAAAGCTGAGCGGCCGCCGTCGGCGAGCGAAAGAGACGGGGCATTCTCCCCCGAAAACGTAAACACGTCGGCGTCCTTAGGGCGCACCACCATATGCGGCCCTACAAGGAGTCTTTTCTCTCCTTCGTTCACGAGCCAGCGTCGTCGCATTGTTCAGGTCGCAGCTGTGCCCTGTTATAGCAGTGTTCAACCAGACGGTTAGACCTTGTCGATGACACCGCTCTGATAGTCCGCAGGTGTGCGAACCTGACGCAGCGATACTCAGATTGAGTGGAGTAAACCTTCATTCAGTGAACATAATAAAATAATAATAATAATAATATCTGGGGTTTAACGTCCCAAAACCACCATATGGATATGATTATGAGAGATGCCGTAGTGGAGGACTCCGGAAATTTCGACCACCTGGGATTCTTTAATGTGCACCTAAATCTAAGTACACGGGCCTCAAACATTTTCGCCTCCATCGAAAATGCAGCCGCCGCGGCCGCGATTCGATCCCGCGACTTTCGGGTCAGTAGTCGAGCGCCATAACCACTAGACGACCGCGGCGGGGCCTTCAGTGCACAGGAAATATGGATGGGCTTCATGACTGATGGTTGCTTCGACTTGGCGTTTCCGGCACGGTTCTTGTCTACCATTACATCTATCCTTCAGGGCGGGGGGCTTCCTTCCCCCAAAAATGTTCGCCTGCTCCATTTTGCCCCCCTTCCCACCCCACACCTCCCTTGCTCAAGAGACCATAGTCAAAGCACAACGCATAGTTTCTCCGCTTTGCTGCCCCCATGAAAGAACTCACTTGTCGCGGGTACTCCCCAGTAAAAAAAAAAAAAAAATCAGAAGAAAAGACACCTGGCGCCGCACTGCTATCCCTGCAGCGAAGTATTTTTCTTACGCCATAATCTGCAATCAGCAAAATCTCATGCCAATTCGCTTCGTTGTTACTGGCTGAAATGTGCAAAAACCCTGTGTTTATGCAGACAGCAACGAAACAAATATTGTTCGGCTTTGTGGTTTATTGAAACCAATGACGGATATTCACAGCCGACTCCGAGTGAAGAATTCGCAAACGTCCGCGTCCCCTTAGAGAGAGCTTGATGTAATTATGAGGAACGCCGTCATGGGGTATTACAGAACACTTGGGGTGCATGGAAATGTATACACGGGCGTTCCCGCATTTCGGTGCAATGGAAATGCGCGCTTGTCGTAGGCGGAAATCGAACCCGCGTCCTCAAGCTAAGCAGTCGGACGCATAGGCTCGAAGCGAGCGTATCCTGCCGGATTTCTACTTGTAGCCTAATCTAGCACAAGTTTAGAGCACAGCAAGCGCGGTTGAAAGTGATGGGTTACCTTCGCGACACGCACTCCTGCCGCACTGTGGTTTGGCCCGGGGTAAATGCTGAAGACGCAGAAATGAAGTGTATTATTATTTGATTTGCATACGCAGATACACAAAGGAGAAAAGAGAGGCAGGCATTGTAGTGTTCAGTTTGTTAGCAATGACAGATATAAACACGCAGCAGGTACAAAACACTTTTCGTGTCATTCCTAACTGCCAGCGACAAGTTATATTTTCGTCCACTACTTTCTTTGCGATTGCGGTACCAACAAGCGCAGCACTTCTGAAAAACTCTATTTTATTGTAAAAAAGAAGAAAAAGAACCTCACCCACGCACGTCTGCCCAGTTCCCTCGTCCGTTTGTCTGCTTTCTTTTGTCTGTCATTGCACACCCCTCGCTTTCTTTCCTGGTAGCCCGTGCGCGGAGACAAACATGCGCAAACCCCAAGAGGGACGTTACGAGAATTCGGCCTTTTTTTTACCTTTTCATTCACCCGATTCACCGCACACTCTCGGAGGATTGGACACCTGCTATGCCATCATACACCTGCTTTCACGCTGTCCCGCGCTGACGAAACACGCTGAGGGGAGGCAAAAAAAAAGAAAAGACTTACAGATGGTGGCGCATGGTTTGAAGTTAGAAAAGTCATTCTCCTCTGTAGTCAAATGTTTTCGCATGCTACAGTCGGAGAGACGGGAATCTTTCAAATCCAGCGCATTGGTTTTTTCCGTCTAGGTGGCGCTACAGAAAGATTTTCGTTGTAGTGATAGGAATAATGTAGATTGCTCAGTATTCCGACAGTATTTGTGTGTGATTCGTATCTATAATTATATCAGGAGACCGTAACAGCTATATTTCAGGCTATGCATGCTCAGATTTCAGCGCTATTTGAAGATTACAGAGGTTTTGTTAACGTTTGCGGCACGATAAATTCAGACAATTTACGAGCTTCGTTGGGCATTTCTGCTTGCTCTATTGAAAAATGCTACACTGAGGAAAGAAATAGGAGGCTCTAGTTACTCTACGTGCAAATTCATCCACATAACTTCGGTAGCTTTCCACAAAAATTGGCCAAAAATTGGCCAACATAATTAAGAAGGGAGAGGATCGTACACTAATGAAATTGAGCATTCAGACGGAAAATCTTGTCCTCTATATACGACCCGAAAATGAATTTTCTCTGGCGAATAGTTACCGGACAGTCTGTAGAGAAAGTTACTAAATTTGGCTGTTTTCAAAAGCTAA